>NC_045171.1:21783332-21785832 GCF_900700415.2 Clupea harengus | reverse complement strand
GCCGCGGACTACTACAGTTTATGGTCGAGAAGTCAAGCACCTGTTGAGCGACAGGCGCACCGAAAGTTTACTGTTGTTTTTGAGGACAGCGAGAGCGCACAGTTGCGGATTAAGAGATGACGGACGCTATCTTACCCAACGGCTGCAAGGCGAACGGAGCCGTGGAGAACGGCTACTTTAAAAAGGTCTGTTCTCTGTCTCTGTCTGTCTGTCTGTGTGTCGATGATGCGCAGTTTCGATAACTGAACTTGCTGAGTGAGTCTCAGAGGCTGTTCATGGCGCTTCCTTCTCAAACACGTCTGTTCTCTAAAGGTTTCAGATGTTTTCTCCCATCGTCTCTGGAGAGAAGGCGAAAGGGCTAAGACCGCCTGGCGAGCAACTGTGCCAGATGCGAGAGACTCGAGCATTAGGTTAAGTTTTCAAATCAGTCTCCCTCGAAAACTTTTTCAAAGAGATTATTAAATCCTGATAGGCCTTGCGAAGGTCTATCAAACCTCCTAATATAACTATCCCCTTCATGTTCACTCCATCTCTTTTGGGGACATCGTGATGGCGAGGGTAGCGCTTTGTCCTGAAATGTAACTTAGCCTGTTCAATACGTTCCGCTGAGAGCAATAGGGGGTAACGTTAACTTCATCTATTGCGAAGTTTAAACTCGATCGTCACGTATATGTTGATCTCTGGTGTGGCTCTTCGTTGTGTTATCAGAGTTAGTTGGTTTTGAATCATTCGCGTTGAACAGTTATTCGTGGTATGTTCCGCAGCTGTAGGTGTGTCCGGTAGGGCGCCAGATAAGTTTCAGGGCAAGCAGACGCGAGCCTACGGTTGCCATGGCAGGGCCGCTCCGGGGAGTGGGCGGACGTCTAGATCTCGGGCTTGTGAATGCGCCCCACCACCGAATTCCAGAAGAATCAGCTCGCTGGTCAATGTCGTTCAGTCCTCGGTGATGAAGACAGACCTAAAGGAGACGTTTAGTTAGTCACGTGTTTATTATTCACAGGGTTTACAGTGTAAGGACACTTCTAGAAGCAGCGCTGGTGTGGGTGCTGGGCGCCGTGTCCCGTGTAGGGCAGCGGTGGGACTTTCTGTGGAAATCTAATATTTGTACACCTGGTCTGTGAGGACACGTACTTCACGATAAAATAAATATGTGTGAAACTATGGACTTTGGATTTTAGCTTGTAGAAAAACTATGATCAAAGCAGTGTCTGGAGAGTGTGTAAAATTGTTTGTTGTGTGGTGTTCATGAATAGAGGGTGTGGAAGGTGTACACACACACATAAGTATTTGGCAGCTGAAGGTGTGTGTTATATGCTGTTGGGGTGACATGGTGTATACTACTGAGGTTTAATTATCATGTGTGTTTTTGAGGAAATGTGTGTGTGTGTGTGTGTGTGTCTCTGTGTGTGTATGTTTACTAAAGCAGACTCTTAGTGGTGAAACTTGTAAGGCAGCATAGCAGAGGTGAAATGTGTGTGTCATTCAGGAGCGATGTCCCCGGATGTTTTTCCTGATGGGTTGAGTTTCTGGGTTTGGTGATGAAGGTGTGTGTTGTGAGGGGGAGGAGGAGGAGGAGGAGGAGAAAGGGAGAGCGAGAGAGAAAAGTTTAACACTCCTTTAATTAACCAAAATTCAAATCTTTACATGACTGCAAACCTATGAGATCCACATGTATCACATCCTCAGATTAAAACAGTAGGACAGCCTATGTTCCAGACCATTGCATGTCTTAAAAACTACTCACCCAGCCTCACCTGCCTCAGACACACACATACACACACACATACACACACACTTAACACATCGACTACTGCTTTAAAACTACTCCCCCTTCCTCACCAGCCTCACACAACACCCCCCCCCCCCCCCCCCCCCCCCCCCCCCCCAGTATCACTGACCTATTTGTAGGCAGCCTGTTCAGTTTGAGCTCCACCGGCCACCATCCCCCTAAACCCCTCCACAAGAGCAGCTGAGCCCCACTCCCATATCTCACTCTTCTTGCTCCTCCAAAGGGCCAGCCTTGCCCAATAGAGAGGGAGAGAAGAGAGAAGGAGAGAAAGAGAATGAGAGAGTGGAGAGAAGAGAGAAGGAGAGAATGGAGTGGAAAAAGGAGAGAAAGAGAATGAGAGAGTTGAGTGGAGAGAGAGAGTAGAAGCTACATGTTTCTTCTGATTTCTTTCTCCTCCCATCAGACAGTGGTTGAACGGTTCATTGACATAGAGTGTGT
Organism: Clupea harengus; assembly: GCF_900700415.2. NCBI lineage: Eukaryota > Metazoa > Chordata > Actinopteri > Clupeiformes > Clupeidae > Clupea > Clupea harengus. The sequence continues at coordinate 21,783,605 of NC_045171.1, read as the reverse complement.
GTGTGTGTGTGTGTGTGTGTGTGTGCAGTGCTGTGCTGTGCTGTGCTGTCAAAGACACAAATACAAATCTCCTCCATGTAGTGTGTCCTGCCTCAGAGCCTACGTGTAGTAGGCCTGTGGAGTAAAGCTGTAGAGAATACACACACACAGTCTCACACACACACACACACACAGATAGAAGGGTGTTTCTCACACTCGTGGAAACTCACAGATGGCAGCTCACACACATAGAAACAGACATGCATGAAGTGCCTTGTCATCAACACATACATA
>NC_045171.1:21763487-21772832 GCF_900700415.2 Clupea harengus | reverse complement strand
TAATGATATTAACACGTAGCTTTATGAAAGACAAATGAAAACAATACATTTCCTTCTTTTAAACAATCCATTTTCCATAAAGTCATTCACTTTCGAAAGTCCTTTTGTGATGTAATTATCAAATTCATTGACTGTACAAAATATAACATTACCGCAATTCAGAACAGGCATCACTAATGCCTTATTACACATCATTAATACTGAACACATTTAATAAAAAATACATTCAACAAATATCACACTTCAAAACAGTATCTCATGATGGATCTTAGCACATAAAATTACACAAAGCACTTTGACAACAGTCAAACTATAAAAACTTCTATCTTACAATCATACTATGCATAATACAACAATAGAGCGATTTTCTCCGTGCTAGCATGAGAATGTTTAACGTGACTAGCAGTATTGCTACATTTGAAATTACACATTACAGTCACTGCCAATATAAAACAAAACCCTTCCTTTTACTGCCCTGATGAATGTCACCTTAAATCAAGATATTGACAAAAATGCATACCTGCGGAGTGGATATAAAGTGTTTTTTAAGAAAAGGCACAGGACAACGTGCTGCTTTCATCAGGTCGGAAGCTGTAATGATATTAACATGTAGCTATCTCCTGCATTAGGTAGCAGCACATTCTCGACACAGGTAGCTCCCTCTAGTGGTCAAAAAAGGAAATACATTCGAAACAATGCAGAATCCTGTTGAATGTGTGTGTGCTTGGTGCAATGACTCATGTTGTTCTAGTTGCTATATTCATGTCCAATTACCACATATACACACACATAGGTAAGGTACATACAGTTGGCAGCTTTTAGCTTGTGATGAACTCGTGTTAATATGTGTGAATATGCACTCATGAAATTGAACTCTTTCATACGAAGTTGCAACAGGCACCCTGAGGGTTTCCACCTTTTCCCATTATAATTTAAGAGTTAAATCGAGGAGACTATAAATCAGCTAGATAACCAGCTATCATTTCATGCAAATTGAACTATTCGAATTTAAAGTGTTTAAAGTTATTAAGTGTCCTTAGCTAGCTAATTAGCTAGCGTAGCCAACTAGATAACTGTGACTAGCCCATGACTGACCGACTTGGACCAATGGGAAGAGACAGCCGGTATGGAGAGCGTGAGGGGGGCGGGACTTCCACTAGAGCAAGGTTGTTTAGAGAAGATGGCAGCGCATTGTGGTAGCCTGTGAGAAGTTTTTCAAACGAACTCAGGGTTCCCACGGTACCTGGAAACCATGGAAAACATGGAATTTATTTTTTCATTTTCCAGGTTTGGAAAAGTCATGGAAACTGAGCAAAAGTGAACACTTACATGGAAATTGATACAGTTGTCCCTGGACATTTTTATTGGATGATGTGTAAAATAGTAATACAATGAAAGTATTGAGCACAGAATTAAGATGAGTTTATAAAAACCCTTTACATGTGAACCGCTTTTTACTGTAGATAAAATGGATGATCCCATGTTGTAGAGCATGCTCTTGGCATCCTATCTGATATATTGGATGTTGGAATTTGATGCAGGCAACCTGGTGATATGGACTTTAAAAGTATAGTTTCTGATTGGTGGACCTCGGGAATAATAATCGAGAAACGTTACTCGTGATCTCAATAGAAGGGTCAAATACATGCATTTCCCAGCCAACACGGGAGCCTTGACATTTTACAGTGAAACTTCTTATGCAAGTTTATCCTCAAATGTAAGTAGCTGTGTTTTAACTGTATGGTAAACCTGGGTTTATCAACGTTAGTTAGTAAGCAGTGCAATCTTGCTAACTAGCTAGCTGCAACTGCTAGCTAGCAGTTTACACTAGAATTGTTGAGGTCATTTTTACCTTGCTTTTTAAAACTCTAGAACTAAGTTTGATCCCCATATGTTTTTCACTCATTGACTTTTCCTAAAACCGTGTTATTCACCACATTTAGGGGAGTTTGTTTTGAATTGGATTCATTAATGATGGTTAGCAAGCACATGCAGTGCAAACCTTGCTAGCCAACATTCAGCTAGCTAACTAACTAGCTAGTGTTGGCTAGCTTGCATGGCTAGCTAACTACCAATACATTTTCACATTAGGCTGTGACATTACTTCTATACTAGTTGACATGACCAGTGTAGTCTTGATCAATTTTGTAACATTCATTCTTATATTACTTTGACCTATTTTGTGATTTTTTTTTTCATGCATTGATATTATCAATAAGACATAATCAAATTAAAATTCAAAAAGGCTTTATTGGCATGACTGCATACAATACAACGTTGCCAAAGCATGTTTACATAAAATGTACAAGCACAATTAACATAAATAAATAAAAAACAAACAATACGTTATAAGTGGTAACAATGTGGTATAGAAACATACAACAGGTTCATTGTTAATTATTAAACATTAAATATTAGTTATGTGGGACAGGGGGTTCATATTATTGTGGAGTTCATGACAGGCTGATACATATTTTGCTGCCAGTCTACAGCAGTCCTCCCTCTCTCCCAGTAGAACTGAGAGTTTGTCCAGATCATTTAGATGGTGGAATTCTTGGAATATTTGTGTTATTTTGTCAAAATAATGGTCTCTAAGACTTTGGTTATGGTTGCAGTGAATCAGGAAGTGTAGCTCCGTCTCTACTGTTCCCTGGTTACAGAAGGAGCACAGCCTCTCCTCTCTGGTAGCCAGGTCTGTCTGTGTCGGCCGACTTCTACTGCCACGTTTTGCTCACTCAGTCTGTATTTAGTTAAAGTTTTCCTCAGTTTTTTTATCAGACACTGTGGTGAGGTAGTTTGCCACGGTGTACTGTCTGTTTAGTGATACATATGTTTCTAATTTGTGCTGGGATTTTGTTAGTTTTGCCCAGTGATCTCTATATTTTTCTTTTTCTTTCATAATGATTTGGTTGGGTCTGATTATCTGAGATCTTGGGTTTTGAGGCTGAGGTCGTCGTTGTGTAATGACCTGGGTGGGTGATGGTTCAGGGGACTCCTTTGTGGGTTCAACTCCTGGCAGCATAGGGCTTTGTAGGAAAAGGAGAGTGGGTCACTTGTTTTAATATGATTCCAGAAATGTAGGGCTCGTTTTTGGATCTTTAATATTAGAGGGTATTGGCCTAATTCAGCTCTACATGCAGAGTTGGGAGCTTTTCTCTGCACCTGGAGGATACTCTTGCAGAACTGTGTATGTAGTATTTCAATTGCGTGTTTGTCCCATTTTGTCCAATCATGTTGAATTTGTGTACACCACACCTCGCTGCCATATAGTGCAATTGGTTCAATGATAGATTGGAAAATTTAGAGCCATGTTGTTACCGGTAGTTCAATTTGTATAGATTTTTTGATGGCATAGAAAGCCCTTTTTGCTTTGTCTCTCAATTCATTCACAGCCAAGTTAAAATTACCTGTATTTGAAATTTTTAGTTCTAAATATGTATAATTTGTTGTTTCTTTAATAGGGTTGTTTCCATTTGTGAAAATAGTGTTGTCTCTCTGTGGCCTGGACCTTTTTTGAAAAATGAGTACATTTGTTTTGGTTTGATTTACTGTCAGGGCCCAGGTTTGACAGTATTTGTCTAATTCTGACAGGTGTTGCTGTAACCCCTCTTTGGTGGCAGACAGTAGGACCAGGTCATCAGCATAAAATAGACATTTTATTTCAGTGTCTTGTAGTTTCAGGCCAGGTGCAGGGGAGTTCTCTATTTGTTTTGATAATTCATTTATGTATATATTGAATAATGTGGGGCTAATAATATATAATAAAATATAAACTCTATAAGCATTTACAATGTAGACTTGACTGGCTCATCTTTAAATCAAGAAAGTAGTCAGGTGTCCTAGGGGGTTGTGTGTGTGAGGGGAGGGGGGCGCGGATGGGGGCGGAAAGCTTTAGGGGCCTATAGATCATCACTTAATATGGTACCTGCAAATCAGGAGGTAGCATGGAATTTTTTTTCAAGGCAAGCGTGGAACCCTGGAACTGTAAAGCTGTAATCAGGAAGAACCGGAGGACGGCTGGCGAGTCTTGACGAGAAGACGGCGTCGGAGTCCACGATAAACTGTGATTCGCACGGCGGGTTCAGGCGCATTGCTCTCTTCACGCCCTCCCTCCCCCTCCCACTATTGACTGACTTGTTAAGTGAGCGGCATGAACTTTATGTACAGTTCCATTGCGGTATATGGACTTCATGCCTACCGTGGTGCAGTGCACTTAAATTACCTGTGTTGAAGGTTTATTGTGACAATATATGTTCCATTATCTGAATGGTAAATGTCCTATTTTGTTGATTGAATTGTGTTGAAGAAAAGGTTTACTGTGACAATATACGTTCCATTATCTGAATGGTAAATGCGAAAGGTGATTCCTTGTGTTAAAGAGAAGGTTTACTGTGAAAATAGCTGTTCAATTATCTGAATGGTAATTGTAATTGAAGACCCACTCCAAATGAATGTTATTATTATTATTACTGTCTGGGAAAATAAGTTCTGTGTCTAGATAGTTAAGGAAACCTGGTCTGCGAGTTTACGGGAAGGGATGGGGTTGGGTGAAAACATATTTCTTTAGGTTAACACATCACTGACCTGAACTCCTAGTCCTTTAAGATATCTGACAGGGATTTCCCACCCGTTACATAACCATAGCAACCAGGAAACACACCTTTAGCTGCAATTTAAGTACAATTTCTCAAAATCAGCTCACCAATAAAAAGCAGTCTTGGGTTCAAAGTCATCACAACCACTTGTGTGATGTTAAATGGCTTCACATAGACATTAAACAATCATAAGAGAAATAATGGGAAATCAACTGAGAAAGGACTTTTTTAGGAATATTAGTCTCCGCTGTTCTTCCAAAACCAAATCTATTCTTGAGGTTCAAAATATTTTCAAAGCAATTTGGCTTTGAATGTGAGAAGACGATCGAGTTATCTTCTGTCCCGTCGTTTGAAGCATACCTTTTAGCTACGGCATTGTTCTCCCATTATCGATCACTTCACGTTTTGATTGAAAGTCCAGTTTTGAGAAATGTTTTAGCTTAGCTATAGACCGGTGGGCTCTCGCACGCTCCCTTCATTGAGCCAGAGGTACTGTTTACCTGACCTCCGTGCTTTTTCACTGCGGTTTTATGTCAGCTCAGCAAGACTAAATAGGTTCTATGCATGCGCTCAATAGTTTGTGAGGGATTGTGCAATCTGAGATGAGGCACAGCTCGTCGCTGCCTCACCGTCTCGCTGTCTCCAGTCTGTTTGAACAGTTTTTATTACTTATTATTTATTATAGCTTGTATCTACTATTTATTTTGAGCATTTTGTTTTACAAGCAATGAAGCTTCTCTGATACTTTAGTAATACTAAAACGAATAAAAACTAAACTCAAACTAAGCAACAAAAAAAAAAAACTAAACTAGCAAAAACCCCTTTTAAAACTAATTAAAACTAAAATGAAATTGAAAACAAAAGGTCAAAACTAAATAAAAATAAAATGAGTGAAAAATGCAAGACTATGATTACCTTGGTCTGTATATCTGTGTGCATGTATATATACTGTATATGTGTGTGTGTGTGTGTGTGTGTGTGGTAGTAGTATTACAGTAGTACTGGTGGTGTCAGTAAACACCAATAAAGGTGTCAGTGTTGAAACAGCACAGAGATCCAAGCCTTTAGAGTTTGATTCACACCTAAAGGCACTCACATAGGGGGGTGGATGTATTGGAGGAACCTGCTCAGGAAATGACCTCAAGGACCTCTGGGAAACAGTAAAGTGTGTGTGTGTGTGTGTGTGTGAATGGTTCCTATGGTTTGGATTCTCCTGGGATCTTGATAGCGTCACACTTTTACAAATATGAGTGTGTGTGTGTCTCTCTCTCTCCGTTTTTCTCAACTCTCTCTCTCTCTCAAGGCCTTAATGGAATCAACACTGTATCTGCTTATGTGGATGATGGGACTGTTTTTATTTCAGGACAATATGGGTCAGTGCTTTGGAGTGCATGGTGGTGTATGAAAGAGCTTATTACACACAGGTGAGAGTGTTATTACACACAGGTGAGAGTGTTATTACACACAGGTGAGGGTGTTATTACACACAGGTGAGAGTGTTATTACACACAGGTGAGAGTGTTATTACACACAGGTGAGAGTGTTATTACACACAGGTGAGAGTGTCAGTGCTTTGCAGTGCATTGGCGGTGTACGACAGAGCATCTGCAGCTGAGGTTAACTGGGGGAAGAGTGATGGGTTATTATTGGGCTGGAGTAGTCTGGTGTGTGAGGGGGTTGTAATGTGTTATGTGTTTTAGTTGTGTAATTGTGTGACCAAGTTAGGTAATGGTTTAATAAAGGAGTGTAAACCTCCCTCTCTCTCCAGTCTTTCTCTCTTTCTTCAGTCTCTCTCTTTCTTTCTCCCCCATCTCTCTCTCTCTCTCTCAATTCAAATGAACTTTAATGGCATGGCATTGTTTTTGTATTGCCAAAACATAACATTTAAACACAAGGTTTACATACAGAATACAAAGATATGGCAAACATAGATATATGTGTGTGTGTGTGTGCATCTGTTTGCATGTATGTGTGTGTGCAGTATGTTCTTGCTTGGTGTTTGCAGTGGTGTGTATGTATGTACAAGGGTCCGAGCAATGATAGTGTCTTAGCACTGTCCCTGGCTCCATGGCACTCAGTCATGTATTTAGCAGCAGGAGCTGCTGTCTGTCCCTGGTAAAGTAAGACAGGCAACACCTCCAGTTCCCCTTAATCTGTCCAGTAAACCTGTGGAAATAAGGTGTCCACACTGGACCTCACCTGTCCACACTGGACCTCACCTCTCACTGGACCTCACCTGTCTCACATATTCTTGTGACTGTGGTCACAGATGGACACACATTCTCGTGACTGTGGTCACTGAGTCTGTACTTGGTCAGGGTCTGCCTCTGCTTCGTATCTCTGACAGTAAAGAGATAATCCTCTAATTCATGTTGATTTTATGACCCTGATAACTGATAACTAATATAATAATTTGCTTTGAGTTTTTTTACTCATTTTGTCAATGTTCCAAATCATTGTCTTTACATTCTTGGATATTATTGATGTTTAGTTCAAAAGAAGTACGTGTTCTGTGTCTGTATCTGTTATACTAGTGTCTCTCACTCTCCCTCCCATTCTCCGGTCACTCTTTCCCTGGTCACTCTTTTTCTCCAGTCTCTCCCTCTTTCCACTGTCTGTCTCTCTGTCTCCCTCCCTCCCTCTCTTTCCACTGTCTGTCTCTCTGTCTCCCTCCTTCCCTCTCTTTCACTCCCTCTTTTGCAACAACAAATCTCACCAGACTAATCAACAATACTCCCCTAAACTACCTCTCACGCATACACACACAAGCAACACGCCCCCACACACAAGCACACACTCACACACACACACACACACACACACACACACACACACAGGATCTTTTCGGGGGTGGTTTGACAGTGGCCCTTCAGTGCCCGTAATGGATTGCACTGCTCCAGCACGACACATAATTTGTTAACAGAGAAGCTAAAGTTCTTCGCGTGAGGGCTGTCGCTGCATAGCAACTAAACAGTGCGCGAGCCAAGGCAGCCTGTGTGCTTCCCCTCGAAGAGAGGTCGACCACGAGGCCCATTTCTCAACCCGCGCGTCCCGCATCTCAAAGAGGGGGTCCACGCGGGAACCGACTGCTTTGTGTCTCCCGGAGGAGGCGGCGAGCCGGACGGAAGCACGGCGTCGCACTCTGCTCCCGCGGCAATTACTCACCGTCACACAAACACTGCGCTCGACCAGAAGATCACGCTCGTCAAAATCAAAACAAAACATTTTAGCTCTGCAAAAATCCGCGTCCCGAGCGCTACCGAATTAGGCTGCTGTAATGCGTGGAGCTGGAAACGACGCAAACGAGGCGCTTGCGCCTGGGCGAGAATCGCATTGTGACTCGCGCACTGTACCATGACAAGCAGAAATGTGCGACATGTCGGAGTGGCTGAACTGAGTCAGTCAGGCATGCGCTTTTAATTGGGCTGCAAACGAACGCTCTCCGCTGCGCTCCCGGGTTCCTTCCCTCGCATAGCAGAGAGATGGAGATGGACTGTTTTCCTCTCCAACAGCGCGCTCCTTTGGTGAGGCAACTCTCCCCAACTGGTGCGCGCGTGTGTGTGTGGCCAACAGCAGCGCTACACGGGAGAACCAGTTTCATGCGCTCGCTGCGAGCGCCATCTAGTGGTAAGCAACGAGGCTGACTGTGAGTTCCGTTTGCTCATTGGGATGAAGGGGATGATCTTTAAAGTGAGACTCCCTACCGAGGTGCAGAGGTTGGATGCTTCCTTAAGTAATTGCATCCCTTTTATATTACTTGTATAATAACCATGGCAACTCCCAGTGACCAGTCACAGGACTGGGTCTGGTTTTCTAACAGCAGGAAGAAGATGTAGTGGGATCTCACGGCATCAGATTATGACAGCTTCACATTTCTGTTCTGTGTTTATTTACAGTGGTGTTTATTTGCAGCGGTGTTTATTTACAGCGGTGTTTATTTACAGAGGTGTTTATTTACAGCGGCATTTACTGCAAAGTGCTATGGCATTCCAGTATAGACCCAGCATAGATAAAGGCACTTGCACTTGAATGTGTTGGGACACAGACACACTCACACATATACACACGCACACACACGCGCACACATACACAAACACATACGCACACTCACACACACACACACACACCAACTCCCTCCGCTGAGAAATATACTATAACAGCTCTCGCCACTAGGAGGAGCAGTCTGCCTCTTTGAGTTCAGGTTGGAAACATACAGACTATAGGTTCCTGATACTAACAATGATTATTTCCAACCCCTCAGCAGGCCATTCAGACTCACTCACTCACACACACACACACACACACACACACACACACACACACACACGCTAAACCCTTCAGTAGGCCATTCAAACTGTGAAAACTCTTTCTCAGACACTTGTTAGTGCAACTCTGAAATGGAGCAGCTTCTGAAGGATGTGTGTTTGTGCAGGTGTGTCAGGTGTGTGTGTGTGTGTGTGTGTGTACATATTCTTATCACCTGTGCAGGTGTGTGTGTGTGTGTGTGTGTATCTATTCTTGTCACCTGTGCAGGTGTGTGTGTACCTATTCTTGTCACCTGTGCAGGCGTGTGTGTGTGTGTGTGTCTTTTCTTGTCACCTGTGCAGGCGTGTGTGTGTCTGTATCTATTCTTGTCACCTGTGCAGGTGTGTGTGTGTGTGTGGACCTATTCCTGTGTGCACAGTCCCAGAGTCTCAGTGTAACAACAACACGAGCAGGCTGCTGTGGAGGTGTGTGTCAGGTGTGTGTG
>NC_045171.1:21750987-21758487 GCF_900700415.2 Clupea harengus | reverse complement strand
GGTAGGGCGCCAGATAAGTTTCAGGGCAAGCAGACGCGAGCCTACGGTTGCCATGGCACAGGGCCGCTCCGGGGAGTGGGCGGACGTCTAGATCTCGGGCTTGTGAATGCGCCCCCACCACCGAATTCCAGAAGAATCAGCTCGCTGGTCAATGTCATTCAGTCCCTCGGTGATGAAGACAGACCTAAAGGAGACGTTTAGTTAGTCACGTGTTTATTATTCACAGGGTTTACAGTGTAAGGACACTTCTAGAAGCAGCGCTGGTGTGGGTGCTGGGCGCCGTGTCCCGTGTAGGGCAGCGGTGGGACTTTCTGTGGAAATCTAATATTTGTACACCTGGTCTGTGAGGACACGTACTTCACGATAAAATAAATATGTGTGAAACTATGGACTTTGGATTTTAGCTTGTAGAAAAACTATGATCAAAGCAGTGTCTGGAGAGTGTGTAAAATTGTTTGTTGTGTGGTGTTCATGAATAGAGGGTGTGGAAGGTGTACACACACACACACACACATAAGTATTTGGCAGCTGAAGGTGTGTGTTATATGCTGTTGGGGTGACATGGTGTATACTACTGAGGTTTAATTATCATGTGTGTTGTTGAGGAAATGTGTGTGTGTGTGTCTGTCTGTCTCTGTGTGTGTATGTTTACTGAAGCAGACTCTTAGTGGTGAAACTTGTAAGGCAGCATAGCAGAGGTGAAATGTGTGTGTCATTCAGGAGCGATGTCCCCGGATGTTTTTCCTGATGGGTTGAGTTTCTGGGTTTGGTGATGAAGGTGTGTGTTGTGAGGGGGAGGAGGAGGAGGAGGAGGAGAAAGGGAGAGCGAGAGAGAAAAGTTTAACACTCCTTTAATTAACCAAAATTCAAATCTTTACATGACTGCAAACCTATGAGATCCACATGTATCACATCCTCAGATTAAAACAGTAGGACAGCCTATGTTCCAGACCATTGCATGTCTTAAAAACTACTCACCCAGCCTCACCTGCCTCAGACACACACATACACACACACACATACACACACACTTAACACATCCATCGACTACTGCTTTAAAACTACTCCCCCTTCCTCACCAGCCTCACACAACACCCCCCCCCCCCCCCCCCCCCCCCCCCCCCCCCCCAGTATCACTGACCTATTTGTAGGCAGCCTGTTCAGTTTGAGCTCCACCGGCCACCATCCCCCTAAACCCCTCCACAAGAGCAGCTGAGCCCCACTCCCATATCTCACTCTTCTTGCTCCTCCAAAGGGCCAGCCTTGCCCAATAGAGAGGGAGAGAAGAGAGAAGGAGAGAAAGAGAATGAGAGAGTGGAGAGAAGAGAGAAGGAGAGAATGGAGTGGAAAAAGGAGAGAAAGAGAATGAGAGAGTTGAGTGGAGAGAGAGAGTAGAAGCTACATGTTTCTTCTGATTTCTTTCTCCTCCCATCAGACAGTGGTTGAACGGTTCATTGACATAGAGTGTGTGTGTGTGTGTGTGTGTGTGTGTGTGTGTGCAGTGCTGTGCTGTGCTGTGCTGTCAAAGACACAAATACAAATCTCCTCCATGTAGTGTGTCCTGCCTCAGAGCCTACGTGTAGTAGGCCTGTGGAGTAAAGCTGTAGAGAATACACACACACAGTCTCACACACACACACACACACAGATAGAAGGGTGTTTCTCACACTCGTGGAAACTCACAGATAGCAGCTCACACACATAGAAACAGACATGCATGAAGTGCCTTGTCATCAACACATACACACACTCAGGAACAGGCCTAGCAATTAACACACACACACACACACACACTCAGGAACAGGCCTAGCAATCAACACACACACACAACCACACACACATACATACACTCACAAACACACGCACACACTCAGGGACAAGTCTTAGACATCAACACATCACAAGCTGCCGTGAGGACAGGTCCAAATCCATGAGCCCGCAACAAACACACACACACACACACACATTTGTCAGTCTGTCTGTCTGCCTGTCTGTCTCTCTGCATGGAGTACAGTCCATGTCCTACACTACAGATGTGTGCACTGAGCACGCTCCGTCGTCATTGACAACACTCAGAATTGGCAGAATTGTTCTGTGGCTGTCCCCCATTAGCAGGCCTCGTTAGAGGCATCCGTTGGCCTTTACCCAGAAGCCTTTGTGGTGCTCCATTCTACATGCATGGGCACTAATGAGTGTAGCGTTCTGCTCAGCTACACCAGGCTCTGATTGGCTGGCCAGTGTTCTGGGGCCCAGAATGGCCTGCACTGTTAGGTAACCCTGGGTTTGTTTGTGTGTTTGTGTGTTTGTATTGTGTTTGTGTTTGTGTCGGCTCGAGAGTTTTGAGGTGGGCGGAGTCTGGTGTTTCACAGACTGGGTCCTGTTTTTAGGCGACCTTACAGAGCCCCGGTTATGTAATCCTGACCTGAGAAGCCCTGTTAGTACACCAGGGCCGTACCAGGGCCACGTCAGGACCAGACCGGGGCCACATCAGGGCCACATCAGGTCAGGGCAGAAAGTCCACTTCAATCGGAGTTGGCGGAGTTCAGAGCCCTTCCAGTCCATGGAGCTTGTAGAGCTTCAGATCCTCAGATAGAGATCCTTCAGGTGGAGAGAACACGTCTCAACACAACACTTCAGATGGTCTAGAAAAAGATGATGTGTTTAGACCAGGGGTCTCAAACTCCGGCCCCCGGGCCAAATCCGGCCCGACACGCGATTTTATCCGGCCCGCCGGCTCCTCAGAATTTTGCAGAAAGTTCCATTGATTTGAATGGGCCACCCCAACATTTCCCACTGTCATTGGCAACGGGTTTTGTGCTTCTTATTCACGTCTTTCATATCATTCCGCAAGTAGTCCAATCATTTAACGTAATGGAGTCAGCAAGTAATGCGTTGCTACGCAACACCTGGAACTTTAAAGATCTATCTGCGTGAAGAACTATTTTTTCTTAGCGGAAGTCACGAAATGGCAAAGAAATCATTCAAAATAGGTATTTTGGAAGAATGTCTTCTATCGTTTTGACAAGTAACCGAATAATAAACGGGATTATCAGAAAATAAATCTGTCAAAGGCAAAAGTTTCAGTGCGTATTCTGTGGCTCTGGACGAGAGTACTGAGAAATGATAATACTTAGCTCGTGATTTTTTTTCCGCGGTGTTAACAACCAGTTTGAAGTGACAGCGGAATTACTTTGTGTAAAAACAATGCAAAGCAGTACCACAGCCAAGGATGTATTTGACCAACTGTGTGACGCAATGGAGCATGCTGGTCTGTCATTGAAGTCACTCAGAGGAATAATACAATACAATAATAATACAATACAATAATAATATTTTATAAAATAAAATGATTCAGATTTTTGCTGAAACTTTATTCAGTTTTCTGCTTTGTTTTGTTTGTTTGCAGGCTTGTTAACAACGCTACAAAAGTGGTGCAGTACAGCATTTGCTTTGAAATGTAGTATGAAGGACAAATATAGATATAGTTGTCGATGAAGACATTATCCCACTATTACTGCTGTATATGTAAGTCATGGGCTATCAATGGGACAAAGTGATCCTAAAGAGCAACTTTAACAAACACTTTTATCCAAAGAGCATCTTGCATTGCCCCGGAATTGAAACTCAGGTCAGCTACTAGTTATTCAACAACACTTACCATTGTACCACTGATCACACATGGTATATTTGCCAACTCAAAAGTGGTATCTACAGTATTGTGATAGGCAAGCCGACAGATCAAAAAAATCTGTCCCCCCAATGACCAGACTGGACGCTCATCGGCCCCCGGGTAATTTGAGTTTGAGACCCCTGGTTTAGACCGTCCAGAGAAGCCTTTAGATCGTCTAGAGAACATGACTCGCTTAGATCGTCTAGAGAACATGACACTCGTTTAGATGGTCTAGTAAACGGTGAGGTGTGTGTGTGTGTGCGTGTGTGTTGACATCTCCTTGCAAATGTGGTGACAGTGAGTCCCTTCAACACGCACTATAATCACATTTCTGATGTTTTTATTTTGTGTGTGTGTGTGTGTGTGTACAGGGCTGCAACCCACTGGCTCAGACCGGCCGCAGTAAGCTGCAGAATCAGAGAGCCACCCTCAACCAGCAGATCATCAAACAGATGAGAATGAGAGCCGGAGCAGAGAATCTCCTCAGGTACACACACGCACGCACGCACGCACGCACACACACACACACACACACACACACACACACACACACACACACACACACACACACACACACACACACCCATACACACACACACACACACACCCATACACACACACACACGCACACACACACACACACGCACACACACACACACACACACACACACACACACCCATACACACACAGCCATACACACGTCCCACAAAACACACACATACCACACACACACACATACACACTTACCATACACACATGCACACACATACACACGCACATACACACATGCGCACACACACACACACGCATGTACCACACACACACACATACACACGTACCACACGCTCACAAACACACACACACGTACCACAAACACACATACACACACACATACACACATGCACACGTACCATACACACACACACACACGCACATACAAACACACACACACACGCACATACAAACACACACACACACACACATGCACACGCACTCACACTCACACACACTCTTATGGAAACACTCACTCCTTCCAAAAAAGAGTCCCTGGAATCTCTCCAACGTCACTCTCTGATGATCTGTGCGTGGTGTGGTTGGTACTGTATGAGGTATGCGTGTGTGTTGTATGAAGTGTGTGTGTGTTGTATGACGTGTGTGTGTGTGTGTGTGTGTGTGTGTGTGTGTGTGTGTGTGTGTGGGGGAGGTCACAGGGCCCACACCACCACCTGATTTAACAGTCAAATGAGGAGGAATTATGGGAACAAGGGGACTGACTCCTTATCAGGATACCCAATCAGGACGTCACGCTCTTTATCAGGCTAACCAACCAGAATGGCACATTACTCTCGGCTTCCCACCCCCCACACACCACACTGGTCTGGGAACAGCAAACTGCAGGAAAACTCTGTGTGTGTGTGTGTGTGTGTGTGTGTGTGTGGGTGTGTGTGTGGGTGTGGGTGAGAGTGTGACTGACTCTGTGTGTGTGTGTGTGTGTGTGTGTGTGTGTGTGTGTGACTTACTCTGTCTGTCTGTGTGTCTGACTCTATGTGTGTGTGACTGACTCTTTCTCTATCTGTGTCTGTGTGGGAAATGTGCATTGTTTTCAGAGCATGTGGGCATGTGTGTATCAGGCAACCTTCAGGTGGTCTGGTCTCCAGATGGTCTCTGGTCTTTGGAAGTTCTCTCTCTGGTGTGTGTGTGTGTGTGTGTGTGTGTCTAGTTGGCATCAGCTGCCTTTCTGGTGTGGTGCGTCTCTATTGGGCATCAGCTGTCTTTCTGGTGTGTGTGTGTGTGTGTGTGTGTGTGTGTGTGTGTGTGTGTGTGTGTGTGTGTGTGTGTGTGTGTGTGAGTGTATGTGAGTGTATGTGAGTGTTTATAGTTCATATCCAGCTGCTGCAGAGAAGGCAGAAGACACTGAGACATTTGGGGGGGGGGGGGGGGGGGGCAGATTTGGGGAGGGCAGTAGAGTGTGTGTGTGTGAGTGTGTGTGTGTAGTTGACCTCTGAGGTGTTTAAAGAGTGGAGGAATAGCCCCAGGGCTCTTTCACTTCCTCATTTAGTAGTGGGTGTGTGTGTGTGTGTGTGTGTGTGTGTGTGTGTGTGTGTGTGTGTGTGTGTGTGTGTGTGTGTGTGTGTGTGAGAGAGAGGGGCATTTAAAGTGTACCAGTGTGTGTGTGTGTGTGTGTGTGAGAGAGAGAGGCCTTTAAATTGTACCTGTGTGTGTATATATACAATACATATGTTCTTTTTATGTACATTTCAAAGGAGCTGGCTGCAGTCATATGTAGAGACACCCTGTTAAGCATGGTGTGTGCGTGTGTGTGTGTGTGTGTATGCATGTGTGTGTGTGCGTGCTTTTGGCCTCTGTGTGTGTTAGCAACCCATTGGAGCATATGTTTATGTGGATACATCAGTGTGTGTGTGTGTGTGTGTGTGTGTGTGTGTGTGTGTGTGTTGGCTGCCCACTAGAGCGAGAGTGTGAGGAATGCTGGCCCCAGTAGTGAGACTCCTGCTGGACTGAGCTCTCAGAGTCTCATACACACACACACACTCGCACGCAAACGCACACACGCACGCACAAGCACACACACACACACACACACACACACACACACATATACACACATGCACGCACACACACATCCACACACACGCACACACTCTGGAGTTCTGTGGAGCTCCCAGGCCTGTGTGTGTGTGTTTGTGCGTGCGTGTCTGTGTGTGTGTGTGTGTGTGTGTGTGTGTGTGTGTGCTGTAACTTTCTGCAGAAGCCTGCTTACCCACTCTGTCCTGCTGTTCTGACTTCACTCACAGTCACTCCCCTGGTTTGGCTCCTGACCAAAGCTCCTATTCAAGATATTACTGTCACACACACACACACACACACACACACACACACACACACACACACACACACACACACACACACACACACACCTGTCAGTTTAACAGATATGCCTCCCTCACACACGCACAGATGTCACTCTCCAGGAGAATGATTGACATCTCCAGTGGCCCCTGGCTATTTGCCGGTGTCTCCATAACAACTGACTGAATAGTCAAAATGGCCCCTGGCTACGCCCACTCTTAGACTCCCTACATACAAAATGGATCCTGCAAGTGAAATTAATTTCTGATGTCACTAAATAGGAACACACACACACACACACACACACACACACACACACACAAGGTGTAGACAGTGTTGTGTCACACCATCAGTGCAGGAGGCCTTGATGACTATGTGTTTCAGTCATATACTCTGGTAGTCGCTCAAATCATCCGTTAATGACCAATGAGAGGACAGTATATCCAAGAGCTGACCAATGAGAGGACAGTATATCCATTAATGACCAATGAGAGGGCAGTATATCCCAGAGCTGACCAATGAGAGGACAGTGTATCCCAAAGCTGACCAATGAGAGGGGAGTATATCCCAAAGCTGACCAATGAGAGGGGAGTATATCCCAGAGCTGACCAATGAGAGGGGAGTATATCCCAAAGCTGACCAATGAGAGGGGAGTATATCCCAGAGCTGACTAATGAGAGGGGACGTGGGCTCAGGGATCTCTGGGCTGACTGATAGATCGCTGTCTGTGTGTGTGTGTGTGTGTGTGTGCGTGTGTGTTTGCGCGTGTGTGTGTGTGTGTGTGTGTGTGAAGGAATGGGAGAGCTGATAAATAGTTATGCGGAAATCTCTGGAAGCATGTGAGGAGAAACAGACTCCGGTCTGACCCCATTTTTAGTTTTTATCTTTGTCTCTCTTTCTCTTTTCCTATCACTCTATCCATCCTCCTACTGTCACAGTAGATGGCATGCCTCCCTCCCTC
>NC_045171.1:21740987-21743487 GCF_900700415.2 Clupea harengus | reverse complement strand
TGAGTATTGTATTGTATTAATTAGCCTGTTGTTAACCTTTCCTGCTAGTCGTAGTCGGAGATTACAGGGGAGACTTTTGTTTACTGCTCCAGGGCCGAAGTGTTCTATATTCTAAACTTTCCCTTTAGTCTGCGGTTGATGAGCAAATTAATGGCAACTTGTTTTGGCCCGAGGATTTATTCTCCACACTGGTTGCACAGAGTCCAACGTTACAGCAACATAACTTTGATCCAGTCGCTACATCTATTCTATCCGTGTGCATCACTGTTCTCGCTCGCTCGCTCTCTCTCTCTCTCTCTCTCTCTCTCTCTCTCTCACTCTACCACAACCCCCCGTAGCCAACATGTTGCTCCATTATACATTATACATTATAGGAGCTGCACCATTATACAACACTGTATTAACATAAGATCGGGGACCGGGATGAAAATGTGACCTGGAATCATAGTGCGAACATTTTGATTGACGTCGGCGTATTAATTGCAGCGGGACAATAAAAAAAAAAACTTTCCCGGAGCATGAAACTGTAGTGGGCGATAGGCTAGTATTGACGTCATGGATACATTTGTGACACGAAATGTAAAGGTTGGCGATTCAATACCAGTGGCGAAAAAGACAGCTGATCCATCAAAAATCTACCTAAAAGAAAATTGAAGATTTTCAATATTTTGACAATTTTACATTACATTACATTTGTTCACTTAAGAACCCAAAGCTCTCTTTAGGCCTGAGATTTTCTCACCTTGTTAATATGTGTGACATCACTTCCTGGCAGGTGAGTGAGATGTATGACCACGTCCACCAGTCCATGATCCAGACGCCAATCAAAGACAACGTGCCATTCTTCTGGTCCACGATGGCGCAGGTGAAGAGCAGCCACTACCGCTCACTGGCCCACTACTTCACTGCTACCGCACTCATGGACCATGAGGGTAAGACACACACACACACACACACACCCTCCACACACACACACACACCCTCCACACACTCACACACACACACACACACACACACACACACACACACACACACACACCATGTGATGGTTATGGATGTGTGTGTGTGTGTGTGTGCAGTGAACCCTAGTGACGATGAGGACCAGCAGGAGAAGGCCTTCTCTCAGATGTACGACGCCATGCCTGACGCACACCCCCCTCTGGACATCCTCAAGAACACGAAGGAGCGCCAGCGCATCGGTGAGACAAGGGGCATGACCTCTGACCTGCCTGACCTTTAGAGTGCATGACCCACAGAGTATCCCTCTAGTGTGTGTGTGTCATGACCACTATGTTGTGCCCCACACAGGTAAAGTGTGTGTGTGTGTGTGTGTGGTGTGTGTGTGTGTGTGTGTGTGTGTCATGACCACTATGTTGTCCCCCACACAGGTAAAGCGTGTGTGTGTGTGTGTGTGGGTGTGTGTGTGTGTGTGTGTGTGTCATGACCTCTATGTTGTCCCCCACACAGGTAAAGTGTGTGTGTGTGTGTATGTGTGTCATGACCACTATGTTGTCCCCCACACAGGTAAAGCTCACCTGCGGCGGGCGATCCTGGAGCACGAGGAGGCGTTGCGTATCTACAGCTTGTGTCGGGAGCTGCGGAGGCTGGACATCCTGGGCGACATCCTGCAGGCCACGCTCAAGCGCTCGCTCGCCAAGTTCGCCCTGCACGAGGACGAGGACGAGTTCACAGACTACATGGAAGCGCCTGACATCAACTGTGAGTGTGTGTGTGTGTGTGTGTGTGTGTGTGTGTGTGTGTGTGTGTGTGTGTGTGTGTGTGTGTGTGTGTGGTTGACAAAGAAGCACAATTAGGAAACACAAACTAACCATCAGCAACTAAGCAACTGACTTTTGCCTGTTCTGTGTCTCCGTACCTGTGTGTTCAGAGGTGTGTGTGTGTGTGTGTGTGTGTGGGTGTGTGTGTGATAAAGAGAGAGAGTCTGCCTTTGGTGTCCATGTTCTGATCCTGTACATCTTGTTGTGTGTTATCATTTACTTGTAACACAAACACAAAACAGAAACTGGCTGACTGCAGCTCAGATAAGCACAGCACACACACACACACCCGAACTCGTACACACCCACACGCACACATTTGCACACACACACACTCACACACCCACACGCACACACACCCATGGGTGCACATACACACACACACACGCAAGCACACTCACACACACACATACGCACACACACTCACACACACTCACACACACAGTCCAGCTTAACTGTGTCTCTCCTGTCCCCTGCAGCCAAGACGGAGCAGAAGGCTGAGATGGAGGTCCCGGGGTCCACTAAGGTGAAAGTCACAGACCTTTTCCAGCGACTGGTATGTGGGCTACTAATGCACTTTCCATTAACACTTTCACTTTCACTTTCACATTCACATCTGCTCACATTCCCAAAGCAGCACAGAAGCCCAGAGTGGCCTGGCAGACACGTCTCCCTGTCCAGGTCCTGGCTTGTGTTCTGACTGGGTGGACATGTCCGTCTCC
>NC_045171.1:21725987-21728487 GCF_900700415.2 Clupea harengus | reverse complement strand
CCAGTGCCGAACCTCAGCTTGTGGCCCTTGGCCAGATCAGGCATAGTCGTCTGCGATGCTTTAAGTGCCCCTAACCAGGTTTTCTGTGTGGTCGTGTGTGTAGAAGGGTATTCTGTGGTCTCGGCGTAGAAGCACATGTATTCTGTGTTAGTAACTGTGTTTTGTGGTCTCTGTGTAGATATGTATTCTGCATCTAACTGTGTTTTGGGGTCTCTGTGTAGATATGTATTCTGCATTGCTTAATGTGTTTTTGGGTCTCTGTGTAGATATGTATTCTGTGTTAGTACCCGTGTTTTGGGGTCTCTGTGTAGATATTCTGCATCTCTAACTGTGTTTTGGGGTCTCTGTGTAGATATGTATTCTGTGTTAGTACCCGTGTTTTGGGGTCTCTGTGTAGATATTCTGCATCTCTAACTGTGTTTTGGGGTCTCTGTGTAGAAGCACATAGCTCATGGTCTGATCCCCGCTGCCACCATCGCCCCCAGACCTGCCGTGCCCCGCACCCCTCCCCCCCGCAGCCTGAGCCCCTCCCCAGAGAGACCCAGGTACCCCTAAACCCCACCCACCCACCCACACACACCACACTTACAACACATCACACCGTCAACACCCTTACAACACCCTAACAACACTCTCAACACACTCAACACAACCGCTACACACTCACCACACACTCACAACACACTCACAACACCCTCATCACACTCTCAACACCCTCACAACACACTCAACACCCTCACAACATGCAACACAACCGCAACACACTCAACACAACCGCAACACACTCACAACACACCCACAACACTCCTACAACACCCTCACATCACACTCAACACACTCACAACACACTCACATCACCCTTAATACACCCTTAACACACTCAACGCAACCCACCCACACTCAGTGTTAATGTCAGGAGAACTTCCTGATGTCCAGCTGGTTCTAAGTTATTTCTGAGTCTTTGCTTCCTGTCGCAGGTCGGCTCTCGCGGCGGCCATCTTGTCGTCATCTCTGACGGGGCGCACGGTGGCCATCCCCCCCGCCCGGACACGCTCGCTCTCTGAGACCGACTGCTCACGCTCAGAACACCAACAGGACTTTCAGCCCTTTGCCAGCACCGCACTCTACACAAGGTAACCTAGCAACCAGCAGCAGGTTCAGAGAGAAAAACTACTGCCGTATTTGTGCCCCACCAATGGTTGGCTCGCACCTGTGACTTCATCCTCTAGATGGTGCTAATGAGCCACTTCAGATAAGCTAAATCAGGCATTCTTATGCAGCCTGGTTTGGCAGGGGTGAGGTATAGCAGTATTGACATGTCTTAATCCCTGCTTTTACCATCTGTCTGTGTGTTTGAGAACTCCCTGTAGATAAAGCTGAAGCATCTCTCTCTTTCTTTCTCTCTCTCGCTCTCTCTCTCTGTCTCTCTCTCTCTCAGCAGTAAGTGTCTGGTTTTCAGGGCAGAGGACTGTCTGTAGTGTGAGTGTGTGTGTGTGTGTGTGTGTGTGTGTGTGTGTGTGTGTGTGTAGCTGAAGTGTCTCCTCTCTCCCTGTGCAGAGACCGCTGGTCGGACCCCGTGGGTTCCAGACCTCGCTGCCCCTCCCCTGGGCGCTCTGATGAGGATGATGATGATGATGATGATGATGAGGAGGAGGAGGACGAAGGCCTAGAGGAGGAGGTGCTGTCGGAGGACGGCCACGTGTACCAGTCCGTGGAGAACCCTGTGAGGAGCCCGGCTCAAGACGCAATCTACGCCGTTCCGTCTAAGCTGGTAGGAGACACACTCACACACACACACACACACAGGTCCACACTTGTCTGCTCCAATAACACACTCACACACACACGTCCGCACTTGTCTGCTCCAATAAACACACTCACACACGTCCGCACCTGTGTGCTCCAATAACACACACTCTCAACCACACGTCCGCACTTGTGTTATCACCAGTGTTTCAAGTATTATACCAACTTAGTTTTTTTCTTTATGCAGGATATAAATGTTTTCCTTTCTGACTCTAGAGATGTTTGTTGTTAGCTTGCATGCTGGAGCCCACCGTCCTGCTGTTTATCAGTGGCCAATGTTGCTGCCTTCATTCCAGTACATTTCACTTTATTTTTAGTTATTTTATTTACTTAACATAAAACAGTGGCCAGAAGGTTCAGAGTGGTGCATTTAGCTGCCCTCTGACCCCTTAACTATTGGGTCCCCCAGAACTCCGGTTATTCCCAGCTAGTCCCGTGTCTTCCTGATGGTGGAGCTGATATTCCCAGCTAGTCCCGTCTCTTCCTGATGGTGGAGCTGATATTCCCAGCTAGTCCCGTCTCTTCCTGATGGTGGAGCTGATATTCCCAGCTAGTCCCGTCTCTTCCTCATGGTGGAGCTGTTCCCTCACGTTCTGGTGCTCTTCCAGTGCTCTCCAGTTCCGTTTCCATGGCGTCTGAGAGAGACACTGGCATTCCATGTCAGCCTCCTACACCTGTGGGACAACTAGCCCAT
>NC_045171.1:21718487-21720987 GCF_900700415.2 Clupea harengus | reverse complement strand
GTGTGTGTGTGTGTGTGTGTGTGTGTTGTCGTGGTAACAGGTCGCCGTGACGCCCCTGCTGAAGTGATGGAGACGAGCAGGAAACAGCAACAGCAGAAGAGGAGCCCAGATACAGCCAGGACAGGTGAGAACTCACCCGAGCAACTCCCGACAACTCTACCTCTCAAGATCTTTTGCGCTCTCTCTCTGTTTCTCTCTCTCTCTCTCTCTCTCTCCTGCAGGAGCTTCCACTCTGCACTGCAGATCTTCCCCCCTCCTCTCTCCTCCACTCCACTCCTCTCCTCCTCTCTCATCCTCTCATCTCCTCCTCTCCTCTGCCCTCCTCTCTCATCCACTCCTCTCCTTCTCTCTCATCCACTCCACTCCTCTCCTCCTCTCTCATCCACTCCACTCCTCTCCTCTCATCCACTCCTCTCCTCTCCTCTGGTCACATGAGGCCAGGCATGCCTCAGGCCTTCCCTCCTCTGAGGGCGGTGTCCCACTGAGACCCTGGCTGGGGGCATTAGAGGGCAGTAATCCTGCAGCAGGGGGGTATTTTTAGCCCTATGTGTGACTGGGGACTGTTACCCCCATAAATACAGCCCTCATGCATTTAAATGGGATCTCACAGAGTCAGGATTCGCCTCGCACTCAGCAACTCAAAATTTGATGACCTGAACGCTTTTTCTCTCCAGCTGAGAGTGTGTGCCATCCCTCTCTCTCTCTCCCTCTCTCTCTCTCTCTCCCTCTCCCTCTCTCTCTCCCTCTCCCTCTCCCTCTCTCTCTCCCTCTCCCTCTCTCCACCAAGCACACGTAACAGGGGAATAGAGGATAGCTGTGCTCAGTTATCCAGCCCTCTTATCATTCTGAGAAGGGGGGGCCTTGAGATCCCCCAGCGTTGCCAGGGTGCAAGTGTGAGCAACAGGACTAGGCTCAGGGGCAGAAGAGGGCAGCTGCTGGTAGGCTCAGGGGCAGAAGAGGGCAGAAGAGGGCAGAAGAGGGCAGCTGCTGGTAGACTCAGGGGCAGAAGAGGACAGGTGCTGGTAGACTCAGGGGCAGAAGAGGAGAGGTGCTGGTAGACTCAGGGGCAGAAGAGGACAGAAGAGGACAGCTGCTGGTAGGCTCAGGGGCAGAAGAGGACAGAAGAGGACAGGTGCTGGTAGGCTCAGGGGCAGAAGAGGACAGGTGCTGGTAGACTCAGGGGCAGAAGAGGGCAGGTGCTGGTAGACTCAGGGGCAGAAGAGGGCAGGTACTTGAAGGACTGTGTAATGTGTCTTGCTGTGATTCCCATCTGATCTGACGTCTTATCTTCCTCTCCTCTGCTGTGTGGCCTTTACCTGTCTTTACCTGTCTGTGCTGATTTACCTGTCTGTGCTTTACCTGTCTGTGCTTTACCTGTCTGTGCTGTGCTTCACCTGTCTGTGCTGTGCTTTACCTGTCTGTGCTTTACCTGTGGTGTGTTTCTGTGTGCTGTGTGTGGTGTGCTGTGTGTTGCTGTGCTGTGTGTTGCTGTGCTGTGTGTGCTGTGCTGTGTGTGCTGTGCTGTCTCCCTTGCGGTGCTGTGCTGTGCTGTGTGTGTTGTGTGTTGTCGTGTCCCTGTGCTCTGCTGTGCTGTGTGTTGCTGTGTTGCTGTGCTGTGTGCTGTGCTGTGCTGTGTGTTGCTGTGTTGTGTGTCCCTGTGCTGTGTGTGCTGTGCTGTGTGTGTTGCTGTGCTGTGTGTTGCTGTGCGGTGCTGTGGTAGGCTCTGAGGCTGGGGAGGCCTACAGGGAGACGCTGGAGGTGCAGAAGGAGCTGGTCCAGACCCTGCGAGAGCAGCTGCGGGGCCTGGGGGGGGAGAAGCAGGCCCTGAGGGGGAGGTGCGAGGAGCAGAGCCACCTCCTGCAGGACAGCCAGCAGCGCATACTCGCCCTGGAGAGAGAGCTCAGCTCCGCCCTCAGGGACAACAGCCCACTCGCAGGTGACCAATCACAGAGCAGGCAAC
Source organism: Clupea harengus (assembly GCF_900700415.2). NCBI lineage: Eukaryota > Metazoa > Chordata > Actinopteri > Clupeiformes > Clupeidae > Clupea > Clupea harengus. The sequence goes on along the minus strand of NC_045171.1, from coordinate 21,719,027 downwards.
CCACAGGTGACCAATCAGAGACCAGACCTCACGCACGTGACCGGTCAAAGAGTAGAACATACACAGGGCAACTAATCAGGGAGCAGACCATATACAGGTGACCAATCAGAGAACAATATAGACACAGATGACCAATCAGAGACCAGGCCTTACACGGATGACCAATCAGAGATCAGCCCCAGCCCTGAGGGCGGGATCACACTGAAAGTAATGAAGCGGGAGTGGGAGAGTGCAGCTCAACACCCAGACCATAATAATTCTATTTGTTTAAAAAGTTCTGTCTCGTTACTAAGTGAAGTTCTAATTTCTGTACAATGGAAATAAACGTGCTTTAATGCGTCAGAATGCCTGAAATGTTGCTAGGTTACATTAAACCAGTGGTTCTTAAACTTTTTCTGTCATTCCCCACTTTGAACAAGGGGGCCTTTTGTATTCCCACCTGTCCCTCATCGCTCCAATAAAATGGCAGGCCAAGCTAAAAATTGTCAAATGTATTAAAATAACGATAAGTTCTAAATCTATAAGTTCAAAAATAGAGAA
>NC_045171.1:21708487-21710987 GCF_900700415.2 Clupea harengus | reverse complement strand
CCTGTCTGTGGTGCTGTTAAACCCAGCCCTGTCTGTGGTGCTGTTAAACCCATACCTGTCTGTGGTGCTGTTAAACCCAGCCCTGTCTGTGGTGCTGTTAAACCCAGCCCTGTCTGTGGTGCTGTTAAACCCATACCTGTCTGTGGTTCTGTTAAACCCAGCCCTGTCTGTGGTGCTGTTAAACCCATACCTGTCTGTGGTGCTGTTAAACCCATTACCTGTCTGTGGTGCTGTTAAACCCAGCCCTGTCTGTGGTGCTGTTAAACCAGCCCTGTCTGTGGTGCTGTTAAACCCATACCTGTCTGTGGTGCCTGTTAAACCCAGCCCTGTCTGTGGTGCTGTTAAACCCATACCTGTCAGTGGTGCTGTTAAACCCAGCCCTGTCTGTGGTGCTGTTTAAACCCAGCCCTGTCTGTGGTGCTGTTAAACCCAGCCCTGTCTGTGGTGCTGTTAAACCCATACCTGTCTGTGGTGCTGTTAAACCAGCCCTGTCTGTGGTGCTGTTAAACCCAGCCCTGTCTGTGGTGCTGTTAAACCCAGCCCTGTCTGTGGTGCTGTTAAACCCAGCCCTGTCTGTGGTGCTGTTAAACCCAGCCCTGCCTGTGGTGCTGTTAAACCCAGCCCTGTCTGTGGTGCTGTTAAACCCAGCCCTGTCTGTGGTGCTGTTAAACCCAGCCCTGCCTGTGGTGCTGTTAAACCCAGCCCTGTCTGTGGTGCTGTTAAACCCAGCCCTGTCTGTGGTGCTGTTAAACCCAGCCCTGCCTGTGGTGCTGTTAAACCCAGCCCTGTCTGTGGTGCTGTTAAACCCATACCTGTCTGTGGTGCCAGTTAGGAAAGGAGGTGCTCTCTGAAGAGTTGGGTCTTCAAGAGTTTCTTAAAGGTAGAGAGGGACGCCCCTGCTCTGGTAGTGCTAGGCAGCTCGTTCCACCAACGTGGAACTACGAATGAGAATAGTCTGGATTGCCGTACTTGCACAGTCGGCAGTGCCAAACGACGCTCATTAGATGAGCGCAGCATCCTGGGGGTAACATTTGCCCTTACAAGAGCATCTAGAAAAGAACCTTCACTAATGGGCATCTAGAATCATCATCTTCTTTGCATGCATCAACATCCTTTTCACCTGACAGTGTGTGTGTGTGTGTGTGTGTGTGTGTGTGTGTGTGTGTGTGTTATAGTCCTTTTCACCTTACAGTGTGTGTTCTTTTGTGTATATTATAGTCCTTTTCTCCTGACAGTGTGTGTGTGTGTGTGTGTGTGTGTGTGTGTGTGTTCCCTGCTGTAGTGGCTAAAGTGTCCAAGCAGCTGGTGCTTCAGGAGGATGAGCTTCTTCGCCTGCAGAGGGAGCTAGAGGACACCCGACGTGAACTACACACTCTCCAACACCAGGAGGCCGTGACCCACGAACAACACCAGAGTAATATCAGCCAGCTCACACAGTAAGTGTGTGTGTGTGTGTGTGTCTACTCGTTCGTGAATACGTGTGTGATTGCATGTGTGTGTGTGTGTGTGTGTGTGTATGTGTATTAATGTGTGTGTGTATTAATGTGTGTGTGTGTGTGTGTGTGTGTGTGTGTGTGTGTGTGTGTGTGTGCAGGCGTCTGGAGGAGGAGAAGAGGTGCTGGCAGGGGGAGATGGATGAGCTGCTGGGTAAGATGGCGGCTCTGCAGACGGAGAGGAAGGCTCTGGTGCGGATCAAGACAGAACTCGACGCCAACACCAAGAGTCTGGAGGCGGAGCTGGAGCTCGCTCGCCACGCCCACAGGTGCTCCCATCAGCGGGCCAATCACATCTTCTGCTTTTAGACTGCTTCATCCCCATTGGCCAGTCACCTGCAGAGCCTCTGATCTCTGGTCACACACACACACACACACACACACACACACACACACACACACACACATGCAGACACATATACACCGCGTTCCACATTATTATGCAAATTACACTTTGCTCAGATTTTCCTAAATAGTAATGCACAGTCAGTCAGTATCATTTTCAAGTCATCAACTGTTAGAGTATAATTCAAATTGTATTGAACAAACCTCCTAATGATAACAGTATTTTTTTCAAAAATAAAAAACTCAAAATGCAGTGTTCAAAATTATTATGCAGAATTTCAGAGTTTTAAGATATTTTATAGGTTGTAAAGAACAAACAAATTTCATTTGTTGAATTTGCAGCATTAGGAGGTCATATTTACTGAAATCAAAAAAAAGTTTGAATCAAAAACATCTTAACAGTTCAAGTTACATGTTAACATAGGACCCCTTCTTTGATATCAACTTCACAATTCTTGCATCCATTGAACTTGTGAGTTCTTTGATAGTTTCTGCTTTAATGTCTTTGCAGGATGCCATAATAGCCTCCCAGAGCACCTGCTTGGATGTGAACTGCCTTCCACCCACATAGATCTTTTGCTTGATGATGCTCCAAAGAATCTCAATAGGGTTAAGGTCAGGGGAAGATGGGGGCCACACCATGAGTTTCTCTCCTTTTATGC
>NC_045171.1:21700987-21703487 GCF_900700415.2 Clupea harengus | reverse complement strand
TCTAATGCCTCAGGTTCTTATTAGCTGCTGTGATTGGGTGCATATGTGATGAGCACTGCTGTGATTGGGTGCATGTGTTATGAGCACTGCTGTGATTGGGTGCATGTGTTATGAGCGCTGCTGTGATTGGCTGCTGCAGTGGGAAGGTGATTGATGAATGTGGTGTGACAGGCCACTAATGGCTGCCTATGAAGTCATCCATCAGCCATTGAACCTGTGTCCCTCCTCTCCTCAACCACTCCATTAATCTGCCCACGCAGGATCGATTGAGTGCACTGCGTGTGTGTCCTTACAACTGCAGAGGGTGTGTGTGTGTGTGTGTGTGTGTGTGTTTATGCGTTTATGCAGGGAAATAAAGCTAAATTGTGTGTGTGTGTGTGTGTGTGTGTGTGTGTGTGTGTGTGTGTGCGTGCATTGCTGAGTGTGTGAGTCATTAGTATCTGTCTCACTGCTTGTAGCTGTAATTGTTTTACATTGAGTGTGTGTGCCGTTGCCTCTCTAAGCATGTGCCATGGCATCTGTGAGTGTGTGTGTGTCTGTGAACTCTGTGAGTGTGTGTGTGTCTGTGAACTCTGTGAGTGTGTGTGTGTGTCTGTGGCCTCTGTGAGTGTGTGTGTGTGTCTGTGGCCTCTGTGAGTGTGTGTGTGTGTCTGTGGCCTCTTAGAGTGTGTGTGTGTCTGTGGCCTCTGTGAGTGTGTGTGTGTGTCTGTGAACTGACTGTGTGTGTGTCTGTGGCCTCTGTGTGTGTGTGTGTCTGTGGACTCTGTGAGTGTGTGTGTGTGTATGTCTGTGGCCTCTGTGTGTGTGTGTGTGTCTGTGGACTCTGTGAGTGTGTGTGTGTGTATGTCTGTGGCCTCTATGAGTGTGTGTGTGTGTGTGTCTGTGGCCTCTGTGAGTTTGTGTCTGTGCCCTCTGTGAGTGTGTGTGTGTGTGTGTGTGTGTGTGTGTGTGTGTGTGTGTGTGTGTCTGTGTCTGTGCCCTCTGTGAGTGTGTGTGTGTGTGTGTGTGTGTCTGTGGCCTCTGTGAGTGTGTGTCTGTGTGTGTGTGTCTGTGGCCTCTGTGAGTGTGTGTGTGTGTGTGTGTGTGTGTGTGTGGCCTCTGTGAGTGTGTGTGTGTGTGTGTGTCTGTGGCCTCTGTGAGTGTGTGTGTGTGTGTGTGTCTGTGGCCTCTGTGAGTGTGTGTGTGTGTGTGTGTGTGTGTGTCTGTGGCCTCTGTGTGTGTGTGTGTGTGTGTGTGTGTGTCTGTGGCCTCTGTGAGTGTGTGTGTGTGTGTGTGTGTGTGTGTCTGTGGCCTCTGTGAGTGTGTGTGTGTGTGTGTGTCTGTGACCTCTGTGAGTGTGTGTGTGTGTGTGTGGCCTCACACACTGCAGCCCACATCTAAAGGACAAATAACACCTGGAGTGATTAGAGCACCTGATTACGCCTGCACACACACTCACCTGAATGACCCCCGATCAGTAGCGTTAGGGACGTACTTTCATCATTTATTCATAATCTATATAATAATTAGCATTAGCAGTGAGAGTTATCACAAACACACCCCAACACACACACACACACACACACACACACTCACACACTGAGGTGTTGACGCTTTTTCACTGGTTGATGAGCTGAAATAACGTGGTGCTCTAGGCTAGATGCCAGAATGGTTGCCCAGACAACACCACACTTACCTGTCCAAACTGTCCTCTTTCAGATGATAAATGACCTCTACACACTCCAGTCCATTATGTGTGTGTCTGTGGTTTTCTGTCTTACAGGAATATCAGTGAAGAAATCATTTCTTATAGAAACCCACTTTACTGAGAGCAGATGTGACGTGTGTGTGTGTGTGTGTGTGTGTGTGTGTGTTGGGGTGTGTTTGTGATAACTCTCACTGCTAATGTGACGGTGTGTGTGTGTGTGTGTGACAGAGAGAGAGACAGAGAGAAAGATGTGAAGTGTGTCTGATTGTCTCTGGGCATGTTTGAGTATCTCTTGTGTGTGTGTGTGTTAGAGAGAGAGAGAGAGAGAGAAAAGTATGTCTGATTATCCCTGATTATCTCTGAGTGTGTGTGTGTGTGTGTGTGTGTGTGTGTGTGTGTGTGGGAGACAGTCTTCACTGCTAATGAGTGTGCTGATTGAGCTCCGCTGATGAGCCTTCTGGTCATTTGATTGTTGCCCAGGAGGAATGTCTGCGTGTGTGTGTGTCTGTGAGTGTGTGTGTGTATGTGTGTGTTTGTGCCTTGGCTAGAGACCTCTCCAAAACACTCTCTCTTCCTATGCGTGTGTGTGTTTGTGTGTGTGTGCCTTGGCTAGAGACCTCGCCAAAAGCTCTCTCTGCTTTCTTCTCTTTTGGCGATTTCAGGACGTGAACTTGTGAAAGGTGTGTGTGTGTGTGTGTCTGTGTATGTGTCTGTGTGTGTGTGTGTCTCTGTGTGTGAGGGAAAGATCCGAGGGAGAGGGGAAGGAAATGCTGACAGGTTTGTGTGTAAGTGTGTGTGTAAGTGTTTGTGTGT
>NC_045171.1:21694819-21700619 GCF_900700415.2 Clupea harengus | reverse complement strand
AAAATGTGACCTGGAATCATAGTGCGAACATTTTGCAGCGGGACAATAAAAAAAAAACTTTCCCGGAGCATGAAACTGTAGTGGGCGATAGGCTAGTATTGACGTCATGGATACATTTGTGACACGAAATGTAAAGGTTGGCGATTCAATACCAGTGGCAAAAAAGACAGCTGATCCATCAAAAATCTACCTAAAAGAAAATTGAAGATTTTCAATATTTTGACAATTTTACATTACATTACATTTGTTCACATAAGAACCCAAAGCTCTCTTTAGGCCTGAGATTTTCTCACCTTGTTAATATGTGTGACATCACTTCCTGGCAGGTGAGTGAGATGTATGACCACGTCCACCAGTCCATGATCCAGACGCCAATCAAAGACAACGTGCCATTCTTCTGGTCCACGATGGCGCAGGTGAAGAGCAGCCACTACCGCTCACTGGCCCACTACTTCACTGCTACCGCACTCATGGACCATGAGGGTAAGACACACACACACACACACACACACACACACACACACACACACACACACACACACACACACCCTCCACACACTCACACACACACACACACACACACACACACACACACACACACACACACACACACACACTACCGCTCACTGGCCCACTACTTCACTGCTACCGCACTCATGGACCATGAGGGTAAGACACACACACACACACACACACACACACACACACACACACACACACACACACACACACCCTCCACACACTCACACACACACACACACACACACACACACACACACACTACCGCCCACTGGCCCACTACTTCACTGCTACCGCACTCATGGACCATGAGGGTAAGACACACACACACACACACACACACACACACACACACACACACACACACACACACACACACACACACACACACCCTCCACACACTCACACACACACACACACACACACACACACACACACACACACTACCGCCCACTGGCCCACTACTTCACTGCTACTGCACTCATGGACAATGAGGGTAAGACACACACACACACACACACACACACACACACACACACACACACACACACACACACACACACACACACACATAACATACCTACAAACAGATCTACACACACACACACACAATATTACATAAATACAAGAAAACATACCCACACATACACACACACACGCACACACACACACACACACACACATGTGATGGTTATGGATGTGTGTGTGTGTGTGTGTGCAGTGAACCCTAGTGATGATGAGGACCAGCAAGAGAAGGCCTTCTCTCAGATGTACGACGCTATGCCTGACGCACACCCGCCTCTGGACATCCTCAAGAACACCAAGGAGCGCCAGCGCATCGGTGAGACTAGGGGCATGACCTCTGACCTTAGGAGTGCATGACCCACAGAGTATCCCTCTAGTGTGTGTTTGTCTCTTCATGGCCTGTGTGTGTGTGTGTGTGTCATGACCACTATGTTGTCCCCCACACATGTAAAGTGTGTGTGTGTGTGTGTGTGTCATGACCACTATGTTGTCCCCCACACAGGTAAAGCGTGTGTGTGTGTGTGTGTCTCTCATGAGGACTATGTTGTCCCCCACACATGTAAAGTGTGTGTGTGTGTGTCATGAGGACTATGTTGTCCCCCATACAGGTAAAGTGTGTGTGTGTGTGTGTGTGGGTGTGTGGGTGTGTGGGTGTGTGTGTGTGTGTGTGTGTGTGTGGGTGTGTGTGTGTGTGTGTGTGTGTGTGTGTGTGTGTGTGTGTGTGTGTGTCATGACCACTATGTTGTCCCCCACACAGGTAAAGCGTGTGTGTGTGTGTGTGTGTGTGTGTGTGTGTGTGTGTGTGTGTGTGTGTGTGTGTGTGTGTGTGTGTGTGTGTGTGTGTGTGTCATGACCACTATGTTGTCCCCCACACAGGTAAAGCTCACCTGCGGCGGGCGATCCTGGAGCACGAGGAGGCGTTGCGTATCTACAGCTTGTGTCGGGAGCTGCGGAGGCTGGACATCCTGGGCGACATCCTGCAGGCCACGCTCAAGCGCTCGCTCGCCAAGTTCGCCCTGCACGAGGACGAGGACGAGTTCACAGACTACATGGAAGCGCCTGACATCAACTGTGAGTTTGTGTGTGTGTGTGTGTGTGTGTGTGGTTGACAAAGAAGCACAATTAGGAAACACAAACTAACCATCAGCAACTAAGCAACTGACTTTTGCCTGTTCTGTGTCTCCGTACCTGTGTGTTCAGAGGTGTGTGTGTGTGTGGGTGTGTGTGTGTGTGTGTGTGTGATAAAGAGAGAGAGTCTGCCTTTGGTGTCCATGTTCTGATCCTGTACATCTTGTTGTGTGTTATCATTTACTTGTAACACAAACACAAAACAGAAACTGGCTGACTGCAGCTCAGATAAGCACAGCACACACACACACACCCGAACTCGTACACACCCACACGCACACATTTGCACACACACACACTCACACACCCACACGCACACACACCCATGGGTGCACATACACACACACACGCAAGCACACTCACACACACACATACGCACACACACTCACACACACAGTCCAGCGTAACTGTGTCTCTCCTGTCCCCTGCAGCCAAGACGGAGCAGAAGGCTGAGATGGAGGTCCCGGGGTCCACTAAGGTGAAAGTCACAGACCTTTTCCAGCGACTGGTATGTGGGCTACTAATGCACTTTCCATTAACACTTTCACTTTCACTTTCACATTCACATTCACATCTGCTCACATTCCCAAAGCAGCACAGAAGCCCAGAGTGGCCTGGCAGACACGTCTCCCTGTCCAGGTCCTGGCTTGTGTTCTGACTGGGTGGACATGTCCGTCTCCCTGTCCAGGTCCTGGCTTGTGTTCTGACTGGGTGGACATGTCCGTCTCCCTGTCCAGGTCCTGGCTTGTGTTCTGACTGGGTGGACATGTCCGTCTCCCTGCCCAGGTCCTGGCTTGTGTTCTGACTGGGTGGACATGTCCGTCTCCCTGCCCAGGTCCTGGCTTGTGTGCTGCTTTAGGAATCCCGCAGGAAACTAACATGAATAACGAGGAGAAGGGGGGTGGGTCTGGGTCTGGGTCTGGGTCTCACAGAAAGAGGTGGCAGGCTGTGATGAACACTGACTAAACTAAACTGGCAGGCTGTGTTGAACACTGACTAAACTAAACTGGCAGGCTGTGTTGAACACTGACTAAACTAAACTGGCAGGCTGTGATGAACACTGACTAAACTGGCAGGCTGTGATGAACACTGACTAAACTGTCAATTCCAGGTGAAAACTGTCAGTGTGGTTTACGTCTCTTTCTGTTGGTAAAAGTGTGTGTGTGTGTGTGTGTGTGTGTGTGTTCTGTGCTCTGTGGACCGACTAACTAATTGTCTCTCAAAATCCTCTGTTCTGTCTTGAGCTGGTAGTGAGCTGGGACAGTCTCACACACACACACAAATGAGCTGTGACAGTCTCACACTCACTCAAACTCACACACACACACACACACACACACTAACACATCAGGAGTAATCCCAGTGCGGATAGGCCACAGCTCTGACACACACACACACACACACACATGGAAACTCTAACCCTTTCTGCACAGGTTGGGCCTAACTATTGAACACACACACACGCACACACACACACACTCTCTGTCTGACAACCTGTCAGCTTCATGTGAGCACTGGATGAACTGGTTTTAGGTAGAGACCAAACTTCACCTCATGAATACCTGAGCTGTGACTAAAACCCTCAGGTGAATACACACACACACACACTAATGAAAACCTGAGCACACAAACACACACACACACACAATCATGAATACCTGAGCTGTGACTAAAACCCTCGGGTGAATGCACACACACACACACTAATGAAAACCTGAGCACACACACACACACACACACACACACACACACAATCATGAATACCTGAGCTGTGACTAAAACCCTCAGGTGAATACACACACACACACACACACACACACACTCATGATTACCTGAGACTAAAACCTTCAGATGAATGGGTGATTGTTGTAAAGGGCGGAGGATAGTGACAATGACAGACTGGTATGGTGTGTGTGTGTGTGTGTGTGTGTGTTTATGATTGTGTGTGTGTGCGTGTGTGTGTGTGTTTATGATTGTGTGTTTATGATTGTGTGTGTGTGTGTGTGTGTATGTGAGAGCTAACCTGCCAAGAAACAGGCTTTAATACAGTGATGCACATCAAGGGAGATAAACAGAGGTTTCACTCAAGATTCACCTAGTTTAAATCCCCTTCATAGCATAAGGGGTGTCACCCCATAGCCCCGTCCCCCACATGTATCAGTCTACTACCTCAGAGACGGGAACTTCACGCTGTTAGTTTCACGGAGGACATTGTTGACTAAGAGATCTAGCAAATGTTTCAGAGGCCTGTATTCATATGGGGGGGGGGGGGGGTATTAAGAATACAAAGACACTTTGATATGACCAAGAGAGGAGAGGTGGTGAGAGCATTCAATCACACCTCTCTCAGGCCATTTGATATAACAGTATATTCAGTATATTCAGAGACTCTTACATTTTAACCTAAGTCCAAATTAAAAGCAACAAATACAAATGAATAGAAGATTCTTTGGATTATTGATTATTGTCAATCATTATTAACTCTGATCCTCTGATTTCTCAACTCCTTCAGAGCATGCATTCGTGCGTGCGTGTGTGTGTGTGTGTGTGGGGGTGTGCGCGTGAGTTTGAGAAGTGATTGCAGACTGAAACATGACTCGATGCAGAGAGCATGAAGGCCTCAGCCTTGGGAGCAGCCCGTTCTTTCTCCTGCCACCTGACAAGAGTCTTAGGGTTCCCATGGTGACAGACTTGCTATGCTGAGTTGCCGGGGCGAGTTGCTGCGGTAACCCTTGTTGCTCCTGTGTTCCTGGGTGAGTTGCTGTGGTAACCCTTGTTGCTCCTTGCTCCTCTGTTCCAGGGCCCACTCTCTGTCTTCTCAGCAAAGCAGCGCTGGACCGCTCCCCGTACGATCAGACTCCGTCCAGAGGACCGTGACATTGGCTTCACGCTGAAGGGCGACGGCCCGGTCCAGATCCAGTCTCTGGACCCACTCTGCCCGGCTGCGGTGAGTTACTCACTACCACAGGCTTCCAGAATGGTCTACGTACGTGTACCGCAGAGTTCTAGAATATTCCAAGTGTACCGCAAAGCTCCACAGTGTTCCAGAATGTTCTAAGTGTACTAACAGAGTTCCATAACGTTCCGTGTGAGTCAGAGAAGCGTGAGGTGAGCATGGAGAGTCATAGTGAGGCTTAGAGCACGAGGAGGCCTGGTGGAGATGGCCATTCTTCACTAGTGAGGCTTAGACTGGACTTTATCTGGTGTCACATTCGCACCCCCATAATTCTATGACAGAACTTCCTTATGGGATATTAACAGAGTAGGGCTTTTGTTCAGATCAATTCAAATGAACCTAATTAAGGTAACCTAGGTGATCCAGTGAGAGGAAAATGTAGGGGTTTCTCAGCCCTGATCAGCATTAGTACCTCAACACTGCATAGACCCCACAGGCTACATTAGAACCCCAACACTGCAGAGACCAGGGGATTAGACCCACCAGGCTACATGACCAGGCTCTCTAGCGCTCCTCAACACACAAACACACACACACAAACACACACACACACACACACACACACACAGGTGCACTCTCTAGCGCACCTCAACACACACACACAGGTGGCCTCTCTAGCATTCCTCAACACACACACACACACACACACACACACACACACACACACACACA
>NC_045171.1:21679819-21687319 GCF_900700415.2 Clupea harengus | reverse complement strand
GCCTCAGAGACCACACCAAATACCCCTCTGGAAAAGAAGCGCCAACACTGAGCAACACAACACACACTCAGCACTCACACAACTCACACCCAACACTCACACAACTCACACACAACACTCACTCACACAACTCACACCCAACACTCACACAACACTCACTCACACAACTCACACACAACAATCACTCACACTCACACAACACACTCACACAACTCACACACAACAATCACTCACACTCACACAACACACTCACACAACTCACACACAACAATCACTCACACAACAATCACTCACACTCACACACAACAATCACTCACACTCACACAACAATCACTCACACACAACCCTCACACAACACACACACAACACTCACTCAACACTCATTCAACACACACACAACACTCACTCAACACTCCTGTGGAAGGGAAGTATTAACACCGATCATAACACACACAGGCCAAAAACTCCTGTGGAATGAATGTGTGTGTGTGTGTGTGTATGTGTGTGCTCTCCCCATTACTCATTCAGCACTGCTAAGGCCCTGCTCCTCTCTAACACACTTAATCTAGAACACACTGCATGTACAGCTCTTTATGTGATAAGCACAGGGAGCTACATGAAGGCCTCTACCGACGCTGAAAGAACGAGACATACGTAGAACACAGGCATAGAACACTAAAAGAAAAGAATGCCAATAAAATATCATCTTTGGAGGTGTTAGGATGGTAAAGAGAAAGCTTCCGACACTGAGCCGACACTGAGCCGGACCTGAGCCGGCACTGAGCCAGCCCGGGCCTGGCCCGAATCGGAACTTAAGGCAAGGCCCACCTGTAAGTATGTCTACAGTACAGCAGATCTGAATCTTTCAGGATATGTGCGACTTGCTTATCCATAAACACACTTTCTGGGTCATGTGTAAGCATTTCTGTAATTTTAGAACGCCCAGCCATTCTCCCTTCCCTAACTTAAAGGAAACCCGTCTGCATGCAGAGGAGGTGATAACTCTTAACTCATTAGAGAGGGAATGACATTGCCCTTGCCTTGCCTTAGGCCCACATATCGTGCCAGGAAAACTGGCGAGTCTCCTGCTACTCCCCACCGCAGCGTAATGACGGCCCTCGGGGCTTCGAGTTCAGTTCTCATCTGTTGGCAGCATGTACCGCATGCCTCGGCCACATCAGACCCGATGCTGCTTCACACGGGGCTTTAGCGCCCTCTGGTGACGGTTAGCGGATTGACTTTCCAAATTCGAAAGCTACATTCATGACAGGGTTTACAGGGCCCTCATTGCAACTCGCTCGATCAGTTTGGATGTTAATGTAAAATTAAAAGTGTTAAAATAACAATTAAATAATGGTGACGATTAGATATGTGGCCTGATGTGGCTGCTTGCTATGTTTAGGACTCAGTGAGAGTGATTTTACCATCGCCATTATCTCTGCTACTGACGTTAACATTATTTTCAGAGAGAGAGAGATAGTCAGACTCACACCTCTAATAACAATTCCCAAGAAGAAGAAACAAACAAATAGTGTCTACCATTTAAAAAGTTCTCCAACTTTATTACCAAAGCTATTTTAGTAGTCCTGTGCCGCAGCTGTTATCGAGGTTTTCCTCTATATCTTTGTATTTGAATTGAGGAAACCTTCTAGAGATTATAAATATGCACCCATAGTGAGAAAGGCATTGAGACAAAATTGATATAAATGACCCACGCCAACTGCAATGGGAGCTTGAAACTTGATGGCGTTGCTAAGAGGATTAAAGATGTGTTCTCAGTGGCTACACACTTTGAAGTCAACCAATAGGGTTACCTGTTGCTTCGAGGCGATATGCCGTTTGAAGCGTCCTTTTTGTCGTAGGCGTATGGTGCCCTTCTCGCAACTGACAGTTGCTGCACAAGGGGAAATGGATGTATAGTTATGTTTTATGTATAATTGCATGGGAAGAATTAAAATAGTTTATTCATTTCAGGACCCGGGGCCAAAGTGACATCATCATACTAAGTTGACCGCGTGCCTCCAAGCCGTTTGGAAAAGAAACGAGGAAATAGGCTAGCGTGAAGCTAAGTTACATTTTGTGAAGATGTCAAAATTCAATTTTAGCTTTAGGAGGAGCGAAAGAAACGCATTTGTAAGTTGCCATCACCTTCACAATTCTGCTCACCGGTTTGTTTAAGTGGCTTCAGTGTCTATTTGATCAGTTAGCAGTCTGGATGAAGTGTTTAACTTTACTAGCGCTGGATAGCTAACTAATTTGCTATCGTTAGTTATCAATAGCCTTGTTAGCAGTAGCGAACTTAGAGTAGTTAATTAGTACATTAGTTAACTTACAGTAGTTCAGTGTTGGCTAGCTTCGTAAGTAAACGCTGAATCAAACTAGTAACCTCACAAAGTAAGCTAGCTAACGTAACTTGAATGCAAAGGCAAACTATCTTAAGGTTGGATGTCTTCGAGAAGGACACTGAGCTGACTTCCTTGATTTAGTCAGGCCTTTTTTTTTTTATTTGTGTAAGTTACATGAGTACAGTTGTGTCCAGTTCACATGAGCCAATTCAAATACAAAGGCTCAACGTGTAGCTGTAATTTTGGTTATAGTAATGCATTTAAGGTTTACGCACGTCATCTGCCCTGGTACCTCTCAGCCAGCTACAATGGAGCATTAACTTTAGCTGAAGTCTGACGTCACATCCCAAACTCTAACCCTACACTGTGTGTCTACCTCTTGACCTCCGTCCGTGTGGTCTGCTGGACATCACCTCCTGAACTTCATACACCCTAGTGCTTATTATTCGGTTATGCCCAAATGCTCCAGTGCCGAACCTCAGCTTGTGGCCCTTGGCCAGATCAGGCATAGTCGTGTACGATGCTTTAAGTGCCCCTAACTAGGTTTTCTGTGTGGTTTGTGTAGAAGGGTATTCTGTGGTCTCGGCGTAGAAACACATGTATTCTGTGTTAGTAACTGTGTTTTGTGGTACAGTATGTATTCTGCATCACTAACTGTGTTTTAGGGTCTCTGTGTAGATATGTATTCTGCATCACTAACTGTGTTTTGGGGTCTCTGTGTAGATATGTATTCTGTGTTAGTAACTGTGTTTTGGGGTCTCTGTGTAGATATGTATTCTGCATCGCAAACTGTGTTTTGGGGTTTCTGTGTAGATATGTATTCTGTGTTAGTAACTGTGTTTTGGGGTCTCTGTGTAGATATGTATTCTGCATCTCTAACTGTGTTTTGGGGTCTCTGTGTAGAAGCACATAGCTCATGGTCTGATCCCCGCTGCCACCATCGCCCCCAGACCTGCCGTGCCCCGCACCCCTCCCCCCCGCAGCCTGAGCCCCTCCCCAGAGAGACCCAGGTACCCCTAAACCCCACCCATCCACACCCACCCACACCACACTTACAACACATCACACCGTAAACACCCTCACAACACCCTAACAACACCCTCATCACACTCTCAACACACTCTCACCACACTGACCACACTTAACACACTCACAACACACTCAACACACCCACAACTAACTCAACACAACCCACCCACACTCAGTGTTAATGTCAGTAGAACTTCCTGATGTCCAGCTGGTTCTAAGTTATTTCTGAGTCTTTGCTTCCTGTCGCAGGTCGGCTCTCGCGGCGGCCATCTTGTCGTCATCTCTGACGGGCCGCACGGTGGCCATCCCCCCCGCCCGGACACGCTCGCTCTCTGAGACCGACTGCTCACGCTCAGAACACCAGCACGACTTTCAGCCCTTTGCCAGCACCGCACTCTACACAAGGTAACCTAGCAACCAGCAGGCAGCAGGTTCAGAGAGAAAAACTACTGCCGTATTTGTGCCCCACCAATGGCTGGATTGCACCTGTGACTTCATCCTCTAGATGGTGCTAATGAGCCTCGTCAGATAAGTGCCTAATGCTCTAAATCAGTCATTCTTATGCAGCCTTGTTTGGCAGGGGTGAGGTATAGCAGTATTGACATGTCTTAATCCCTGCTTTTACCATCTGTCTGTGTGGTTGAGAACTCTCTGTAGGTAAAGCTGAAGCATCTCTCTCTCTCTCTCACTCTCTTTCTTTCTTTCTTTCTTTCTCTCTCTCTCGCTCTCTCTACCCCTTTCTCTTTCTCTCTCTCTCTCTCTCTCTCTCTCTCTCTTTCTTTCTCTCTCTGTCTTTTTCTCTCTCTCTTTCTTTCTCTCTCTCAGCAGTATGTGTCTGGTTTTCAGGGCAGAGGACTGTCTGTAGTGTGAGCGGTCCCCTGTGTGTGTGTGTGTGTGTGTGTGTGTGTGTGTGTAGCTGAAGCGTCTCCTCTCTCCCTGTGCAGAGACCGCTGGTCGGACCCCGTGGGTTCCAGACCTCGCTGCCCCTCCCCTGGGCGCTCTGATGATGAGGATGATGATGATGATGATGATGATGAGGAGGAGGAGGACGAAGGCCTAGAGGAGGAGGTGCTGTCGGAGGACGGCCACGTGTACCAGTCCGTGGAGAACCCTGTGAGGAGCCCGGCTCAAGACGCAATCTACGCCGTTCCGCTTAAGCTGGTAGGAGACACACTCACACACTCACACACACACACACGTCCACACTTGTCTGCTTCAATAACACACTCACACACACACACGTCCGCACCAGTGTGCTCCAATAACACCCCCTCTCAACCACACGTCCGCACTTGTGTTATCACCAGTGTTTCAAGTATTATACCAACTTAGTTTTTTTCTTTATGCAGGATATAAATGTTTTCCTTTCTGACTCTACAGATGTTTGTTGTTAGCTCTCATGCTGGAGCCCACCGTCCTGCTGTTTATCAGTGGCCAATGTTGCTGCCTTCATTCCAGTACATTTCACTTTATTTTTAGTTATTTTATTTACTTAACATAAAACAGTGGCCAGAAGGTTCAGAGTTGTGCATTTAGCTGCCCTCTGACCCCTTAACTATTGGGTCCCCCAGAACTCCGGTTATTCCCAGCTAGTCCCGTGTCTTCCTGATGGTGGAGCTGATATTCCCAGCTAGTCCCGTCTCTTCCTGATGGTGGAGCTGTTCCCTCACGTTCTGGTGCTCTTCCAGTGCTCTCCAGTTCCGTTTCCATGGCGTCTGAGAGAGACACTGGCATTCCATGTCAGCCTCCTACACCTGTGGGACAACTAGCCCATCAAAATCATTTCCCCTAACTTGCAGCACAGTGGACAAAGGGAATGAATGAATGAATGAACGAACGAATGAACGAATGAATGAACGAATGAATAAATGAACGAATGAATGAATTAACTAAGTAATGAAGGAAGGAAGGAAGACAAAGATGCGTACCTGTCATAGTATACCGCAGTTCCATCTCTCTCTTAATGGCTGTGTGTGCGTGTGAGTGTATGCATGTCTGTGGGTGTGTGTTTGAGTTTGTGAATTTATACAGTGTGTTCACACATGTGTGTGTCTGTTTGAGTTTGTGAATGTATACAGTGCATTCATACATGTTTTTTTGTGTGTGTGTGTGTGTGTGTGTGTGTGGTTGCGATTGTTGTGTTGTCTGTACTCCAGAGGGCCTCCTACTCCGATGGAGATGAACTGACAGAGGACAGCACCTTTGACATCGTCTCACCCCTGCACACAGAAGGTACACACACACACACACACACACACACACACACACACACACACACACACACACACACACACACACACACACACACACACACACACACACACACATCTGCCTTTACAGCACCTAACTGTCAGCTCTGTTGGGGTTAGGCACAGCCCCCCCACACAGAAAGGTCACCACCCCTCAGCTTATGCACTGCCACCCTAACTGCCCCTCCACTAACCAGTAAGACTAACCTGAACCCAGCTGTCAGTTTGTACTACTCCACTGTTACTCTGTCTGCTGTTACTCATCCAGCCAGCTGATTACACACCCTGTTTATTTACACATCCTGTTTATTTACACACTCTGTGTATTTACACACCCTGTGTATTTACACACCCTGTTTATTTACACACCCGTTTTTATTACACACCCGTTTTTATTACACACCCTGTTTATTTACACACCCTGTTTATTTACACACTCTGTGTATTTACACACCTTGTTTATTTACACACTCTGTGTATTTACACACCTTGTTTATTTACACACCCTGTTTATTTACACACTCTGTGTATTTACACACCCGTTTTTATTACACAACCGTTTTTATTACACACCCTGTGTATTTACACACCCTGTTTATTTACACACCTTGTTTATTTACACACCCTGTTTATTTACACACCTTGTTTATTTACACACCTTGTGTATTTACAGAAGAGATTGAAGAGGAGCCTACAGAGAAGGTAAAACTTTCTCCAGTTTTTCATTTGTTTGTGTGTGTGTGTGTGTGTGTGTGTGTGTGTGTGTGTGTGTGTGTGTGTGCAATTGTGTGTGTGTGTGTGTGTGTGTGTGTGTGTGCACGTGTGTGTGGAGAAGATGAGATTTGCTACATTGCTACACAAAGTCTCAGACTTTGCAGCATCTTGCATACGCAGACACACCTAGACACACACACATTTTTTATACAAGCAAACTAGCACATACTCTATCTGTATATTTTCACACACACACACACACACACACACACACACTCACGTACGTGCAGCCTGCTGGTTATAATGCACAGCACAGTGTCTCGCCCCACAGAGATGCCAGGCTGTTCCCAGATATCATCTCACACGTGTTTCATGGCGGTTCAAAGGCATCTCTACATCTGGTCACACATCTGACGAGTGCTTCATCTCAAGTGTGTGTGTGTGAGTGTGTGTGTGTGAGTGTGAGTGTGTGTGAGTGTGTGTGTGTGTGTGTGTGTGTGTGTGTGTGTGTGTGTGTGTGTGTGTGTGTGTGTGTGTGTGTGTGTGTGTGTGAGTTTTATCTAAGGTGTGTGTTAGTCTGTATGCGGCATGAGATTTGCAAGAGACCTAATCTTCTGTAGGGTCATGTTATGCATTTATATTCACACAGTTATGAGTCTCACCCTCATCCCTGGTATATATCTGGACACGGTCCAGCCTGACACAGTCCACTCATTCACTCTCCTTCAGCTCTGGGAGAGGAGCGTTACGTACACTAGTGAGGCTGGATTAGGAGCGTTACGTACACTAGTGAGGCTGGTCTGGGAGAGGAGCGTTACGTACACTAGTGAGGCTGGATTAGGAGAGGAGCGTTACGTACACTAGTGAGACTGGATTAGGAGCGTTACGTACACTAGTGAGGCTGGATTAGGAGCGTTACGTACACTAGTGAGGCTGGTCTGGGAGAGGAGCGTTACGTACACTAGTGAGGCTGGATTAGGAGAGGAGCGTTACGTACACTAGTGAGGCTGGATTAGGAGAGGAGCATTACGTACACTAGTGAGGCTGGATTAGGATTAGGAGCGTTACGTACACTAGTGAGGCTGGTCTGGGAGAGGAGCGTTACGTACACTAGTGAGGCTGGATTAGGAGAGGAGCGTTACGTACACTAGTGAGGCTGGATT
>NC_045171.1:21664819-21674819 GCF_900700415.2 Clupea harengus | reverse complement strand
CAGGGTGCAAGTGTGAGCAACAGGACTAGGCTCAGGGGCAGAAGAGGGCAGCTGCTGGTAGGCTCAGGGGCAGAAGAGGACAGCTGTTTAGAGTCTCAGGGGCAGAAGAGGGCAGCTGCTGGTAGGCTCAGGGGCAGAAGAGGACAGGTGCTGGTAGACTCAGGGGCAGAAGAGGACAGAAGAGGGCAGAAGAGGGCAGCTGCTGGTAGACTCAGGGGCAGAAGAGGACAGAAGAGGGCAGAAGAGGACAGAAGAGGACAGGTGCTGGTAGACTCAGGGGCAGAAGAGGGCAGGTGCTGGTAGACTCAGGGGCAGAAGAGGGCAGGTGCTCTCAGGGGCAGAAGAGGGCAGCTGCTTGCAGGACTGTGATTAATTAAGTAATTGTGTCTGGGTGTGATTCCCATCTGATCTGACGTCTTATCTTCCTCTCCTCTGCTGTGTGGCCTTCACCTGTCTGTGCTTTACCTGTCTGTGCTTTACCTGTCTGTGCTTTACCTGTGCTGTGTTTCTGTGTGCTGTGTGTGCTGTGCTGTGTGTGCTGTGCTGTGTGTGCTGTGCTGTGCTGTGTGTTGCTGTGTTGTGTGTCCCTGTGCTGTGTGTTGCTGTGCTGTGTGTGTTGCTGTGCGGTGCTGTGGTAGGCTCTGAGGCTGGGGAGGCCTACAGGGAGACGCTGGAGGTGCAGAAGGAGCTGGTCCAGACCCTGAGAGAGCAGCTGCGGGGCCTGGGGGGGGAGAAGCAGGCCCTGAGGGGGAGGTGTGAGGAGCAGAGCCACCTCCTGCAGGACAGCCAGCAGCGCATACTCGCCCTGGAGAGAGAGCTCAGCTCCGCCCTCAGGGACAACAGCCCACTCGCAGGTGACCAATCACAGAGCAGACAACCCACAGGTGACCAATCAGAGACCAGACCTCACACACGTGACCGGTCAAAGAGTAGAACATACACAGGGCAACTAATCAGGGAGCAGACCATATACAGGTGACCAATCAGAGAACAATATAGACACAGATGACCAATCAGAGAGCAGGCCTTACACGGATGACCAATCAGAGATCAGCCCCAGCCCTGAGGGCGGGATCACACTGAAAGTAATGAAGCGGGAGTGGGAGAGTGCAGCTCAACACCCAGACCATAATAATTCTATTTGTTTAAAAAGTTCTGTCTCGTTACTAAGTGAAGTTCTAATTTCTGTACAATGGAAATAAACGTGCTTTTATGCGTCAGAATGCCTGAAATGTTGCTAGGTTACATGAAACCAGTGGTTCTCAAACTTTTTCTGTCATTCCCCACTTTGAACAAGGGGGCCTTTTGTATTCCCACCTGTCCCTCATCGCTCCAATAAAATGGCAGGCCAAGCTAAAAATTGTCAAATGTATTAAAATAACGATAAGTTCTAAATCTATAAGTTCAAAAATAGAGAAAATCAATAACAAATAACAAGTGCAATGGTGTCAATCCTTGCCTCAAATGGGCTGAGTTCCAAAAATAAAGAGAAAGTGCTTTTTATTGCAATTGTGTTATCAATGGTTGGCCAAGCTTAAAATCTCCCTTGCTATCAATGCGTGCTAAAGTTAATGCTAGTGTTAATGCTAATGGTAGTGCCAGCCGTCTTATTCGTTCCACAGCAACTGTAGAAAATCTACCGCTTTCACCGCTGCTACCGCTGGTCAGTGGAATCCCCTCGGAATCGGGCAGCCTGAGGAGTGGAGATATGTAGATGTGGAGCGTGTCTCGTGTGTGTGTGTGTGTGTGTGTGTGTGTGTGCCTGGTGTTTGTGTGTGTGTGTGAGTGTGTGTCTGTCTGTGTCTGTGATGACTCCCAGCCTGAGGGATGTAGATATGTTGGTGTGGAGCTTTTCATGTGTGTGTGTGTTTGTGTGTGTGTGTGTGTGTGTGTGCCTGGTGTGTGTGTGTGACGACTCCATTCCCAGCTCAGCTCTCTCCATCTGGCCCAGAGGACGGGGGCGGAACATCCTCTGCCAAAGCTGAATTCTGAGTTTATTGTTTTTTTCAGTAGACTGATTTTGCACGAGCATGAGGTTGAGTTCTGTGTGGTGTGTGTGTGTGTGTGTGTGTGTGTGTGTGTGTGTGTGTGTGTGTGTGTGTGTGTGTGTGTGTGTGTGTGTGTGTGTGGTTTACTGCAGTGAGGTTGGGTTTGTGCATGAGGGTGATTGCAGTGAGGTATGGCTCAGTGAGGGCTCCATGAAGATGGATGTTAAAACAGTTCTGATGGTGGCGCCCCCTGTAGGTGAGACGGCGGAGCTGCAGAGTCTGCGTCAGCAGGCCCAGGAGCTGGTGGATGAGAACGACGCGCTCAAGATGACCGTGCACCGCCTCAACGTGGAGCTCAGTCACTACCAGACACGGTTCAGGCCCCTGTCTAAACAAGAGGTCAGAAACACACACACCGCACACACACCACACACACACCATACCGCACACACACACAAACACACACACATACCGCACACACACACATACCGCACACACACACATACAGTACCAGTCAAAAGTTTGGACACACCTTCTCATTTTCTCAAAGTTTTTTCTTTACTTTTATTATTTTCTACATTGTAAATTAATACTGAAGACATTTAAACTACGAAAGAACACAAGAATTATGTACTAAACAAAAAAAGTGTTATCTGCAATGTAGAAAATAATAAAAGTAAAGAAAAAACTTAAAAAAAAAAAATAGAAGGTGTGTCTAAACTTTTGACTGGTACTGTACCGCACACACCACACCACACACACACACTGCCTTACACACACAGACACTGCCTTACACACACACACACACACACACACACACACACACACACACACACACCACACTGTGCACTTCTAGTCACCTCCAGGACATACACCCAGAGGAAATAACTCTTAGAGAATGCAGACACTGGGGTTAATCTGGCATGGGTGGAATGTCTTAAATGTCCTTGATCTCTGTGTGTGTGTGTGTGTGTGTGTGTGTGTGTGTGTGTGTGTGTGTGTGTGTGTGTGTGTGTGTGTATGAGACAGAGAGAGAGAGAGACTGACTAGTGTGTGTGTGTGACTGACTGACTGACTGACTGTCTTGTGAGTGTGTGTGTGTCAGTGTGTGTGTGAGAGAGAGAGAGAATGACACTGACTGATGTGTGTGTGTGTTAGAGAGAGTGACTGGTGTGTGTGGTGTGTGTGTGTGTGTGTGTGTGTGTGTGTGTGTGTGTGTGTGTGTGCTGATGTATTTGATACCACTAGTGAGCTCTGTGCTCTGTGCTGCATTATAGATCTCCATTAGCACTGCAGTGACTTCAAAGGTCCGCCCCCTCAGAGATCTCCACACACACACACACACACACACACAGGCTCAGACTCCACACACACACACACACACACACACACACACACACACACACACACTCACTGTTATGAATAACGGAGGAATGTGATGAATTTTGAGGCAAAAATGAAATTTTAAATGAATAAATAGAAAATGTAGACAGGTGGCGTAGGTCAGTCACTCAGTCATCTGTGTTTGCTAGTGCTTGTGTGTGTGTGTGTGTGTGTGTGTGTGTGTGTGTGTCTGCAAGTGCTTGTGTGTGTGTCTGCAAGTGCTTGTGTGTGTGTCCAGTGTGATGTAATGTGGTGTGTCTGAAGTCTGAACTCAATCATCACATAAAAACCTACCTCTGCCTCTCTCTCTCCCAATCGTCTCTCTCTCCATCTTTCTCTCCCCCTCCTCTCTCTCTCCATCTCTCTCTCTTCATCTCCATGCATCTTCCTCTCTCTCTCCCTCCCCCTCTCTCTCTCTCTCTCTCTCTGTCTGTTCATCCACCCTTCCGTACACCAGTTTGTCCTGGGACATTGTTTCTCCATTATCTTCTCATGCATTTTATTCCTCTTTCTCTGTTTTTCTTTCTCCGCCCTCTCCTTCCTTCCTTCCTTTTGCGTTAGTGTTTTGCTCTGTGCTGAAATAACGAGTGTGTGTGTGTCTGTTTGTGTGTGTTTGTGTGTGTCTGTTTGTGTGTGTGTGTGTGTGTGTGTGTGTGTGTGTGTGTGCTGAGGATTATGAGCTCGCTGGTTTTAAGTCTCTCATCCCTGTCTCTCTCTCATCCCTTTCTCTCTCATCCCAGTCTCTCTTTCATCCCTGTCTCCTGCTCCCTGTTTCACCTTGGTGAATGACCTTTGTGAAGATAGCGCCTTGCTCCACCAGAGCGGCCTTGTTTCTCTTATCAATCATTCTGTCTGTCTCCTCCTCTCTCACCATCACTCTATCTGTTCATCCCCTTTCTCCTTTAACTCCCTCCTTCTCCTCCTCTCTCATCATCACTCTATCTGTTCATCCCCTTTCTCCTTTATCTCCTCCTCTGATGTATGAAGATAAATACCAGACTGATTTTGATTGGCAGCCAGTGAGTGCTGGCTGCGCCGTCTGGCTCTACCCAGAACTGTGTGTGTGTGTGTGTGTGTGTGTGTGTGTGTGTGTGTGTGTGGTGATCTGGTCTATTCGGTTCACACGGAGCACATCTCACATGATGTCAGTGACCCATTCTGACCTCACTGGAGGTTGCTGTTCCCCAGTCAGAATGACGATCTCCTCTCTCCCTCTGTGTCTCTCTCTGTAGACTGCTAGGACCTCAGGGATACCAGTGAAAGGCCCACCTCCACCGTGGCTGGTAAGTCTGCACAGTCACCTGTGTCACGTGTTACTGGTAGGTGCTTGGCCTGTAGTGACCACTTGGCCTGTAGTGACCACTGTCTCTCTGTCTGCCCAGTGTGGTGTTCCTCTATGAGTTTGTGCTGCCCAGATCAGGATTGTTCAATGGCTGTGTCTCTCTCCCCTCTCATCTCCTCTCCTCTGCTGTCCTCTCCTCCTCTCCTCTCCTCTCCTCTCCTCTCCCCTCCTCTCCTCTCCTCTCCTCTCTCTCCTCTCCTATCTCCTCTCCTCTCCTCTCCTCTCCTCTCCTCTCCCCTCATCTCTTCTCCTCTCATCTCCTCTCTCTCCTCTCATCTCCTCTCCTCATCTCCTCTCCTCTCCCCCTCCCTCTCCTCTCCTCTCCTCTCCTCTCCCCTCATCTCTTCTCCTCTCATCTCCTCTCTCTCCTCTCCTCATCTCCTCTCCTCTCCCTCCCCTCCCCCTCCCCTCCTCTCCTCATCTCTCTCCTCTCCTCTCCCCTCCCTCCCCCTCCCCTCCTCTCCTCTCCTCTCCTCTCTCCTCTCCTCTCCTCTCCTCTCTCTCCTCTCCCCTCATCTCTTCTCCTCTCATCTCCTCTCTCTCCTCTCATCTCCTCTCCTCTCCTCTCCTCTCCCCCTCCCCTCCCCCTCCTCTCCTCTCTCTCCTCTCCTCTCCTCTCTCCTCTCCTCTGCTCTCCTCTCCTCTCTCTCCTCTCCTCTCCTCCTTCCTCTCCTCCTCTCCTCTCCTCTCCTCCTCCTCTCTCTTCCTCTCCTCTGCTCTCCTCTCTCTCCTCTCCTCTCCTCCTCTCCTCTCCTCTCCTCTCCTCATCTCCTCTCCTCTCCCCTCCTCTTCCTCTCCTCTCCTCTCTCTCCTCTCCTATCTCCTCTCCTTCCTCTCCTCTCCTCTCCCCTCATCTCTTCTCCTCTCATCTCCTCTCTCTCCTCTCATCTCCTCTCCTCATCTCCTCTCCTCTCCCCTCCTCTCCTCTCCTCTCCTCTCCTCTCCTCTCCCCTCATCTCTTCTCCTCTCATCTCCTCTCTCTCCTCTCCTCATCTCCTCTCCTCTCCCCTCCCCTCCCCTCCCCTCCTCTCCTCATCTCCTCTCCTCTCCTCTCCCCCTCCCCTCCCCTCCCCTCCCCTCCTCTCCTCTCCTCTCCTCTCTCCTCTCCTCTCCTCTCCCCTCATCTCTTCTCCTCTCATCTCCTCTCTCTCCTCTCCTCTCCTCTCCTCTCCTCTCCTCTCCTCTCCTCTCCTCTCCCCTCCCCTCCCCTCCTCTCCTCTCCTCTCCTCTCCTCTCTCCTCTCCTCTGCTCTCCTCTCCTCTGCTCTCCTCTCCTCTCTCTCCTCTCCTCTCCCTCCTCTCCTCTCTCCTCTCCTCTGCTCTCCTCTCCTCTCTCTCCTCTCCTCTCCTCCTCTCCTCTCCTCTCTCCTCTCCTCTCCTCTCTCCTCTCCTCTGCTCTCCTCTCCTCTCTCTCCTCTCCTCTCCTCCTCTCCTCTCCTCTCTCCTCTCCTCTCCTCTCCTCTCCTCTCCTCTCCTCTCCCCTCATCTCTTCTCCTCTCATCTCCTCTCCTCCCCCCTCCTATCTCCTCTCCTCTCCTCTCCTCTCCTCTCTCCTCTCCTCTGCTCTCCTCTCCTCTCTCTCCTCTCCTCTCCTCCCCTCATCTCCTCTCCTCTCCTCTGCAGCTGGACATGAAGTATTTATCTCCACTGCTGCTGGCCTACGAGGACCGGCTCATGGAGAAGGACACTCTCCTACAGTCCTGTGAGGTGAGACGTGTGTGTGTGTGTGTGTGTGTGTGTGTGTGCGTGTGTGTGTGTGCGCGTGTGTTTGTGAGAGAGTGAGAAAGAGACAAAGAGCATCAGCTCAGTTAATAGTTTATGTTCTGTGGTGTGATGGGAGGGGAATGGAAGAGGATGTTGGGACACAATGAATCTTCAAGTGATATGTGTGTGTGTGTGTGTGTGTGTGTGTGTGTGTGTGTGATCGTGTGTGTGATCGTGTGTGTGTGTGCGTTTATCTGTGTGTGTGTGTGTGTATCCGTGTGTGTGTGTATCCATGTGTGATTGTGTGTGTGTATCTGTGTGTGTGTGAGTGTCTGTGTGTGTGTGTGTATCCGTGTGTGTGTGTATCTGTGTGTGTGTGTGTGTGTGTGTGTGTGTGTGTGTGTGTGTCTGAACAGGAGGAGGTGAGGAAGCTGCGTGTGCAGACTGAGGAGGTTGTCAAGGAGAATGAGAAGCTTCATGAGCAGCTGGGCAGGATGGGAGGCATCAGCCACCAGGAGTGGTGAGTGTGTGTCCTGAGTGTGTGTGTGTCCTGAGTGTGTGCCCTGAGTGTGTGTCTGCTGGTGAGGGTGTGTACAGTCACGAGTGTTCAGTCGTGTCAGTGTGTGTGTCCTGAGTGTGTGTGTGTCCTGAGTGTGTGTGTGTGTGTGTGTGTTTGTGTCCTGAGTGTGTGCCCTGAGTGTGTGTCTGCTGGTGAGGGTGTGAACAGTCACGAGTGTTCCGTCGTGTCAGTGTGTGTGTCCTGAGTGTGTGTCCTGAGTGTGTGTCCTGAGTGTGTGTCCTGAGTGTGTGCCCTGAGTGTGTGCCCTGAGTGTGTGCCCTGAGTGTGTGTCCTGAGTGTGTGTGTCTGCTGGTGAAGGTGTGTACAGTCACGAATGTTCAGTCGTGTGTGTGTGTGTGTTTTTACAGGAAGCAGCTGCAGGAGCAGGCCCGTTTGGTTCTTGAGGAGAACCAGGTTCTCCTGGAGCAGCTGGAGGTGCAGCGCACCAAAGCCAAGGAGAACCACACCCGCCATCATCAAGAGGGTACACCACCTTTAACCTTTAAACTTTCACCTCAGTCAATCAGTCCTTTAACCTTTTAACATTTAATTAGTCAGTGTACTGTCCAGCCACTGGTCAACCATTCTTAAAGGAGCAGTCCGCGATTCTAATCCCAGACACTTTTTGTCAAATTCAGCAAATTGCTCCTCACGGTCCTCACACACACACACACACACACACACACACACACACACACACACACACACACACACACACACACACACCTCTGCTCTTCAGACACACACACACACACACACACACACACACACACACACACACACACACACACACACACACACACACACACACACACCCTCTGCTGTTCAGACACAGTCCTGGCCCTGAACATTGGGAGCAAACATAGTGGCTCGGACAAACTCAGCCAATCAACACGGTGCTTCAGGAGCATGGGAGGAAGGGGTGTAATTTGATTGGCTGTTGAGCTCAAATATCAACAACATTTTGCAACTGCAATCACCATCAACAAGAGGCTATGCCACCGCTACCCTCTCAGTCTGCTGTAGCTGGTCTCTCCTCTCTTCTCTTCTTCTCTTCTTCTCTACTCCTCTCCTCTCCTCCTCTGGGCTGAGTCTGCTGTAGCTGGTCTCTCCTCTCTTCTCTTCTTCTCTTCTTCTCTACTCCTCTCCTCTCCTCCTCTGGGCTGAGTCTGCTGTAGCTGGTCTCTCCTCTCTTCTCTTCTTCTCTACTCCTCTCCTCTCTTCCTCTGGGCTGAGTCTGCTGTAGCTGGTCTCTCCTCTCTTCTCTTCTTCTCTACTCCTCTCCTCTCCTCCTCTGGGCTGAGTCTGCTGTAGCTGGTCTCTCCTCTCTTCTCTTCTTCTCTACTCCTCTCCTCTCCTCCTCTGGGCTGAGTCTGCTGTAGCTGGTCTCTCCTCTCTTCTCTTCTTCTCTACTCCTCTCCTCTCTTCCTCTGGGCTGAGTCTGCTGTAGCTGGTCTCTCCTCTCTCCTCTCCACTCCTCTCCTCTCCTCCTCTGGGCTGAGTCTGCTGTAGCTGGTCTCTCCTCTCTTCTCTTCTTCTCTACTCCTCTCCTCTCTTCCTCTGGGCTGAGTCTGCTGTAGCTGGTCTCTTCTCTTCTTCTCTACTCCTCTCCTCTCTTCCTCTGGGCTGAGTCTGCTGTAGCTGGTCTCTCTCCATCTGGAGCTTTCTGCGATCGGTGGAGGAAGGGGCCGTGAGGGTAAACAAACAGACCTGCCAACAAGATCATTCCTGCAGCCGTCTTGAATAATGAATGAGTTTCTCTCGCCGCTCAGAGATGATGCATCCCTCGCGCTCCGTCCCCCTCCATGGTTCTGTTAAACCCAGCCCTGTCTGTGGTGCTGTTAAACCCAGCCCTGTCTGTGGTGCTGTTAAACCCAGCCCTGTCTGTGGTGCTGTTAAACCCAGCCCTGTCTGTGGTGCTGTTAAACCCAGCCCTGCCTGTGGTGCTGTTAAACCCAGCCCTGTCTGTGGTGCTGTTAAACCCAGCTCTGTCCCCCTCCATGGTGCTGTTAAACCCAGCCCTGCCTGTGGTTCTGTTAAACCCAGCCCTGTCTGTGGTTCTTTCAAACCCATCCCCCTCCATGGTGCTGTTAAACCAAGCCCTGTCTGTGGTGCTGTTAAACCCAGCCCTGCCTGTGGTTCTGTTAAACCCAGCCCTGTCTGTGGTGCTGTTAAACCCAGCCCTGTCTGTGGTGCTGTTAAACCCAGCCCTGTCTGTGGTGCTGTTAAACCCAGCCCTGTCTGTGGTGCTGTTAAACCCAGCCCTGTCTGTGGTGCTGTTAAACCCAGCCCTGCCTGTGGTGCTGTTAAACCCAGCCCTGTCTGTGGTGCTGTTAAACCCAGCTCTGTCCCCCTCCATGGTGCTGTTAAACCCAGCCCTGCCTGTGGTTCTGTTAAACCCAGCCCTGTCTGTGGTTCTTTCAAACCCATCCCCCTCCATGGTGCTGTTAAACCCAGCCCTGTCTGTGGTGCTGTTAAACCCAGCCCTGCCTGTGGTTCTGTTAAACCCAGCCCTGTCTGTGGTGCTGTTAAACCCAGCCCTGTCTGTGGTGCTGTTAAACCCAGCTCTGTCCCCCTCCATGGTGCTGTTAAACCCAGCTCTGTCCCCCTCCATGGTGCTGTTAAACCCAGCCCTGTCTGTGGTGCTGTTAAACCCAGCCCTGTCTGTGGTGCTGTTAAACCCAGCCCTGTCAGTGGTGCTGTTAAACCCAGCCCTGTCTGTGGTTCTGTTAAACCCATACCTGTCAGTGGTTCTGTTAAACCCAGCCCTGTCTGTGGTGCTGTTAAACCCAGCCCTGTCTGTGGTGCTGTTAAACCCAGCCCTGCCTGTGGTGCTGTTAAACCCAGCCCTGTCTGTGGTGCTGTTAAACCCAGCCCTGTCTGTGGTGCTGTTAAACCCAGCCCTGCCTGTGGTGCTGTTAAACCCAGCCCTGTCTGTGGTGCTGTTAAACCCAGCCCTGTCTGTGGTGCTGTTAAACCCAGCCCTGTCTGTGGTGCTGTTAAACCCAGCCCTGTCTGTGGTGCT
>NC_045171.1:21652319-21659819 GCF_900700415.2 Clupea harengus | reverse complement strand
CTCTGAAGAGTTGGGTCTTCAAAAGCTTCTTAAAGGTAGAGAGGGACGCCCCTGCTCTGGTAGTGCTGGGCAGCTCATTCCACCAACGTGGAACTACAAATGAGAATAGTCTGGACTGCCGTGCTTGCACAGACGGCAGTGCCAAACGACGCTCACTAGAAGAGCGCAGCATCCTGGGTGTAACATTTGCCCTTACAAGAGCATTTAGGTAGGTGGGAGCAGAACCATCAAGCACTCTGTAGGCAAGCATAAGTGACTTGAACTTAATGCGAGCAGCTACAGGCAGCCAGTGGAGGTCAATGAGTAGCGGGGTGACGTGTGCCCTCTTCGGTTGGTTGAACACCAGACGCGCCGCCGCGTTCTGGATCATTTGTAGTGGTTTCACCACGCAAGCCGGCAGGCCCGTTAGGAGGGCGTTGCAGTAATCAAGGCGTGAATTCACCAAGGTTTGCACCAGCAGCTGGGTGGCATACTGGGTTAGGTACGGCCTGATTTTGCGGATGTTGAATAGCGCAAAGCGGCAGGACCTAGAGACAGAGGCAATGTGGTCCGTGAAAGTCAGTTGGTCATCAATAATGACCCCGAGGTTTCTTGCTGTTTTGGATGGAACAAGAGACAAGGAGTCAATATTGATGCTGATGTTGTGGTGGATGGCCTGTTTGGCTGGAAAGACCATCAGTTCCGTTTTGGCCAGGTTCAGCTGAAGGTGGTGGTTTTTCATCCATGTGGATATATCAGCAAGACAGTCCGAGATGCGCGCCGAGACAGTGGTGTCCTCAGGAGGGAAAGACAGAAACAGTTGAGTATCATCGGCATAGCAATGATAGGAAAAACCATGCGAGCGGATGATAGGGCCCAGCGAAGTGGTGTAAATGGCAAAGAGAAGTGGTCCCATCACCGAGCCTTGGGGCACCCCTGTGGTAAGGTGGTGAGGTACAGACAGCTGACCTTGCCATGACACATTGAACGAGCGCCCAGTGAGGTACGATTCAAACCAGGAGTGCGCCTTGCCAGAAATGCCCATACTTGACAGTATGGACAGAAGGATGCGGTGGTTGACTGTATCAAACGCAGCTGATAAATCAAGCAGGACGAGAGCTGAGGATTGAGCTGCTGCTCTAGCTGTTTTCAAGGCCTCTGTCACAGACAACAGGGCTGTTTCGGTGGAGTGACCACTTTTGAATCCAGACTGGTTTGGATCGAGGAGATTGTTCCTTGCTAGGAACTCTGTGACCTGTTTGGAAGCTGCCCTCTCAATGGTTTTTGATAGTAGCGTGAGAAGTGAGACCGGTCGATAGTTTCCCACCTGAGTGGGATCGAGAGACGGCTTCTTGAGCAGCGGTGTTACCCGAGCCACTTTAAATGAAGAGGGGAATGTTCCAGAATTAAATGAAGCATTAATCACCTGTGTTATTGCCGGTAAGACGGCAGGCGATATGGCTTGAAGGATATTGGATGGGATGGGGTCCAGCGGGCATGTAGTTGGACGGCTACCTGTTAGGATTTTGGAGACCTCACTCTCGCTGAGAGGGGTGAAAGAAGGAAATGATGAGCCATTGACGGTTGCGCCCTTAGGGGGGGGAGACAGTTGGTCGAACTGTTTCCCGATGGCTGCCACTTTCTCTGTGAAAAAGGAAGCAAAGTTATCAGCAGTGAGGTTAGTAGCTGGGGAGGAGGAGGAGGGTAGAGCAGAGTTTTGAAGGTGGAGAATAGTTTCCGAGCGTCAGTTGCACCGTTGATCTTGTCGTTGAAAAAAGTCTTCTTAGCAGCAGTGATGCTGGATGAGAAGGAGGCCAGCAGTGTCTGGTAGCTTGCAAGATCGTCCAGTGCTGCAGATTTGTGCCACTTTCTCTCAGCCGCTCTGAGATTGGAGCGCTGCGTTCGGAGGGTATCACTCAGCCACGAATGAGACTGGGTAGAACGAGCAGGTCTGGTGGAAAGTGGACACAAAGTATCCAAGCATGAGCTCAGAGTGGAGCAGAGTGATTCTGTGGCATCATCGACACCTAGTGAGGAGAAAGTGGATAAAGGTGGAAGAGCAGAAGAAACCAGAGAGGGAAAAGTGGGTGGGAGAGAGGTTGCGGAGGTTGCGCCGGAACGAGACCATCGGAGGGGGGACAGAGGGTTGCTCAATGAGCCGAACATCGAAGCGAATGAAGAAGTGGTCCGAGCGATGCAGAGGGGTTACCGTTAGGTTGTCTGTGGTGCAGTTCCGAGCAAGGATGAGGTCAAGCTCTTTTCCTGCTTTGTGAGTTGGAGGAGTGGGGACCTGTTGTAGGTCGAACGAGTGAACCAGGGTCCGAAAGTCAGCTGAGTTGGGATTGTCTAGGTGGATGTTCATGTCGCCAAGGATGAGTGTTGGACACTCCTGGTCAGGGATGGATGACAGCAGGGTGTCCAGCTCATGGACGAAATCACCCTGTTGTCCTGGTGGACGGTAGATAACAATCACATAAGTTTTAACAGGAGCAGTTACCATAATTGCATGATATTCAAAGGAGGCATACCTGTTTGAAGGCAGCAGTGGAGTGAATTTCCAGTTGTCTGAAATCAGCAGCCCCGTCCCACCTCCACGACCAGATGGCCGGGAGTATGGGAGAAGGCATAGTTGGTGGAGAGTGCTGCCGGAGTAGCATTGTTTTCAGGTGTGATCCATGTCTCCGTGAGAGCTAAGAGCCCTAGGGAGAGGTGGTTGGCATAACCTGAGATGAAATCAGCTTTCCTGACTGCAGACTGACAGTTCCACAGGCCAACAGAAAAAGAGGTTACAGCCGAAGAGGTTTGTTGAAGTGAGCGGAGATTACCCAGGTTGCGCTGTCGTCTGCTGCGCTGTGATCTTTTTTGACAACCAGTGACAACAGAGATGCTACTGTGACACATGGCTATGGTAGAATCAAATTGAAAAGTTTACCTTGTTTGTGAGCCTTGTTTCGGTGGACTTGTACAGGTAGACTTGCACGTCTTTACCCAAAAAGG
Organism: Clupea harengus; assembly: GCF_900700415.2. Lineage (NCBI taxonomy): Eukaryota > Metazoa > Chordata > Actinopteri > Clupeiformes > Clupeidae > Clupea > Clupea harengus. The sequence continues at coordinate 21,656,843 of NC_045171.1, read as the reverse complement.
TCTTCACACGAAAAGGGCTGAGCACGAGGGCTGACACTTCCCGCTGACGCTTCAGCAACAGCCCTATGGAAGTAAGCATGTTTCACTGATTGCACCCGGCTGAAGGCCCTCCCAGTTTCTGCCTTGCCAAAGTGACCTGATTGCTGTGGGAGTGTCTTTCAACTGCAACCCAGCAATTAGTAGCCTTTCTTGATTTGAGTGAAACCAACTGAAGCCAATGGTGGTGGCAAGTTGGAAACAGTTTCAGAGTAGTCTTTAAAATACTTAAAATACAATCTAAGATGAAGCAGTACAGTTAGATATAATTACACACACAGTCTAGTAGCCCTGTAGCTCCTCTGAAGTGTCTAAGACTGGAGTCAAAATATATACCTCTGCTTAGTGAAATAGGCCCTCCCAGTTTCTGCCTTGCCAAAGTGACCTGATTGCTGTGGGAGTGTCTTTCAACTGCAACCCAGCAATTAGTAGCCTTTCTTGATTTGAGTGAAACCAACTGAAGCCAATGGTGGTGGCAAGTTGGAACAGTTTCAGAGTAGTCTTTAAAATACTTAAAATACAATCTAAGATGAAGCAGTACAGTTAGATATAATTACACACACAGTCTAGTAGCCCTGTAGCTCCTCTGAAGTGTCTAAGACTGGAGTCAAAATATATACCTCTGCTTAGTGAAATAGGCCCTCCCAGTTTCTGCCTTGCCAAAGTGACCTGATTGCTGTGGGAGTGTCTTTCAACTGCAACCCAGCAATTAGTAGCCTTTCTTGATTTGAGTGAAACCAACTGAAGCCAATGGTGGTGGCAAGTTGGAACAGTTTCAGAGTAGTCTTTAAAATACTTAAAATACAATCTAAGATGAAGCAGTACAGTTAGATATAATTACACACACAGTCTAGTAGCCCTGTAGCTCCTCTGAAGTGTCTAAGACTGGAGTCAAAATATATACCTCTGCTTAGTGAAATAGGCCCTCCCAGTTTCTGCCTTGCCAAAGTGACCTGATTGCTGTGGGAGTGTCTTTCAACTGCAACCCAGCAATTAGTAGCCTTTCTTGATTTGAGTGAAACCAACTGAAGCCAATGGTGGTGGCAAGTTGGAACAGTTTCAGAGTAGTCTTTAAAATACTTAAAATACAATCTAAGATGAAGCAGTACAGTTAGATATAATTACACACACAGTCTAGTAGCCCTGTAGCTCCTCTGAAGTGTCTAAGACTGGAGTCAAAATATATACCTCTGCTTAGTGAAATAGGCCCTCCCAGTTTCTGCCTTGCCAAAGTGACCTGATTGCTGTGGGAGTGTCTTTCAACTGCAACCCAGCAATTAGTAGCCTTTCTTGATTTGAGTGAAACCAACTGAAGCCAATGGTGGTGGCAAGTTGGAACAGTTTCAGAGTAGTCTTTAAAATACTTAAAATACAATCTAAGATGAAGCAGTACAGTTAGATATAATTACACACACAGTCTAGTAGCCCTGTAGCTCCTCTGAAGTGTCTAAGACTGGAGTCAAAATATATACCTCTGCTTAGTGAAATAGGCCCTCCCAGTTTCTGCCTTGCCAAAGTGACCTGATTGCTGTGGGAGTGTCTTTCAACTGCAACCCAGCAATTAGTAGCCTTTCTTGATTTGAGTGAAACCAACTGAAGCCAATGGTGGTGGCAAGTTGGAACAGTTTCAGAGTAGTCTTTAAAATACTTAAAATACAATCTAAGATGAAGCAGTACAGTTAGATATAATTACACACACAGTCTAGTAGCCCTGTAGCTCCTCTGAAGTGTCTAAGACTGGAGTCAAAATATATACCTCTGCTTAGTGAAATAGGCCCTCCCAGTTTCTGCCTTGCCAAAGTGACCTGATTGCTGTGGGAGTGTCTTTCAACTGCAACCCAGCAATTAGTAGCCTTTCTTGATTTGAGTGAAACCAACTGAAGCCAATGGTGGTGGCAAGTTGGAACAGTTTCAGAGTAGTCTTTAAAATACTTAAAATACAATCTAAGATGAAGCAGTACAGTTAGATATAATTACACACACAGTCTAGTAGCCCTGTAGCTCCTCTGAAGTGTCTAAGACTGGAGTCAAAATATATACCTCTGCTTAGTGAAATAGGCCCTCCCAGTTTCTGCCTTGCCAAAGTGACCTGATTGCTGTGGGAGTGTCTTTCAACTGCAACCCAGCAATTAGTAGCCTTTCTTGATTTGAGTGAAACCAACTGAAGCCAATGGTGGTGGCAAGTTGGAACAGTTTCAGAGTAGTCTTTAAAATACTTAAAATACAATCTAAGATGAAGCAGTACAGTTAGATATAATTACACACACAGTCTAGTAGCCCTGTAGCTCCTCTGAAGTGTCTAAGACTGGAGTCAAAATATATACCTCTGCTTAGTGAAATAGGCCCTCCCAGTTTCTGCCTTGCCAAAGTGACCTGATTGCTGTGGGAGTGTCTTTCAACTGCAACCCAGCAATTAGTAGCCTTTCTTGATTTGAGTGAAACCAACTGAAGCCAATGGTGGTGGCAAGTTGGAACAGTTTCAGAGTAGTCTTTAAAATACTTAAAATACAATCTAAGATGAAGCAGTACAGTTAGATATAATTACACACACAGTCTAGTAGCCCTGTAGCTCCTCTGAAGTGTCTAAGACTGGAGTCAAAATATATACCTCTGCTTAGTGAAATAGGCCCTCCCAGTTTCTGCCTTGCCAAAGTGACCTGATTGCTGTGGGAGTGTCTTTCAACTGCAACCCAGCAATTAGTAGCCTTTCTTGATTTGAGTGAAACCAACTGAAGCCAATGGTGGTGGCAAGTTGGAACAGTTTCAGAGTAGTCTTTAAAATACTTAAAATACAATCTAAGATGAAGCAGTACAGTTAGATATAATTACACACACAGTCTAGTAGCCCTGTAGCTCCTCTGAAGTGTCTAAGACTGGAGTCAAAATATATACCTCTGCTTAGTGAAATAGGCCCTCCCAGTTTCTGCCTTGCCAAAGTGACCTGATTGCTGTGGGAGTGTCTTTCAACTGCAACCCAGCAATTAGTAGCCTTTCTTGATTTGAGTGAAACCAACTGAAGCCAATGGTGGTGGCAAGTTGGAACAGTTTCAGAGTAGTCTTTAAAATACTTAAAATACAATCTAAGATGAAGCAGTACAGTTAGATATAATTACACACACAGTCTAGTAGCCCTGTAGCTCCTCTGAAGTGTCTAAGACTGGAGTCAAAATATATACCTCTGCTTAGTGAAATAGGCCCTCCCAGTTTCTGCCTTGCCAAAGTGACCTGATTGCTGTGGGAGTGTCTTTCAACTGCAACCCAGCAATTAGTAGCCTTTCTTGATTTGAGTGAAACCAACTGAAGCCAATGGTGGTGGCAAGTTGGAACAGTTTCAGAGTAGTCTTTAAAATACTTAAAATACAATCTAAGATGAAGCAGTACAGTTAGATATAATTACACACACAGTCTAGTAGCCCTGTAGCTCCTCTGAAGTGTCTAAGACTGGAGTCAAAATATATACCTCTGCTTAGTGAAATAGGCCCTCCCAGTTTCTGCCTTGCCAAAGTGACCTGATTGCTGTGGGAGTGTCTTTCAACTGCAACCCAGCAATTAGTAGCCTTTCTTGATTTGAGTGAAACCAACTGAAGCCAATGGTGGTGGCAAGTTGGAACAGTTTCAGAGTAGTCTTTAAAATACTTAAAATACAATCTAAGATGAAGCAGTACAGTTAGATATAATTACACACACAGTCTAGTAGCCCTGTAGCTCCTCTGAAGTGTCTAAGACTGGAGTCAAAATATATACCTCTGCTTAGTGAAATAGGCCCTCCCAGTTTCTGCCTTGCCAAAGTGACCTGATTGCTGTGGGAGTGTCTTTCAACTGCAACCCAGCAATTAGTAGCCTTTCTTGATTTGAGTGAAACCAACTGAAGCCAATGGTGGTGGCAAGTTGGAACAGTTTCAGAGTAGTCTTTAAAATACTTAAAATACAATCTAAGATGAAGCAGTACAGTTAGATATAATTACACACACAGTCTAGTAGCCCTGTAGCTCCTCTGAAGTGTCTAAGACTGGAGTCAAAATATATACCTCTGCTTAGTGAAATAGGCCCTCCCAGTTTCTGCCTTGCCAAAGTGACCTGATTGCTGTGGGAGTGTCTTTCAACTGCAACCCAGCAATTAGTAGCCTTTCTTGATTTGAGTGAAACCAACTGAAGCCAATGGTGGTGGCAAGTTGGAACAGTTTCAGAGTAGTCTTTAAAATACTTAAAATACAATCTAAGATGAAGCAGTACAGTTAGATATAATTACACACACAGTCTAGTAGCCCTGTAGCTCCTCTGAAGTGTCTAAGACTGGAGTCAAAATATATACCTCTGCTTAGTGAAATAGGCCCTCCCAGTTTCTGCCTTGCCAAAGTGACCTGATTGCTGTGGGAGTGTCTTTCAACTGCAACCCAGCAATTAGTAGCCTTTCTTGATTTGAGTGAAACCAACTGAAGCCAATGGTGGTGGCAAGTTGGAACAGTTTCAGAGTAGTCTTTAAAATAC
>NC_045171.1:21637319-21647319 GCF_900700415.2 Clupea harengus | reverse complement strand
TCCGTAAGTACCAGTAGATCTTAACCCTCAGAACCCCACCTCCTCCTCCTCCTCCTCCTCTCCTCTCGTTAACCCCTACACCCCACCTCCTCCTCCTCTCCTCTCCTCTCCTCTCCTCTCCTCTCGTTAACACCTACACCCCACCTCCTCTCCTCTCCTCTCCTCTCCTCTCCTTAACCCCTACACCCCACCTCCTCTCCTCTCGTTAACCCCTACACCCCACCTCCTCTCCTCTCCTCTCCTCTCCTCTCGTTAACACCTACACCCCACCTTCTCTCCTCTCCTCTCCTCTCCTCTCCTTAACCCCTACACCCCACCTCCTCTCCTCTCGTTAACCCCTACACCCCACCTCCTCCTCCTCTCCTCTCCTCTCCTCTCGTTAACCCCTACACCCCACCTCCTCTCCTCTCCTCTCGTTAACCCCTACACCACACCTCTCCTCTCCTCTCCTCTCCTCTCGTTAACCCCTACAGCAAGTGCCCACCTCTCTACTTCTCAATGCCCCTGCAATATGTAGGCCCCTCTTCCTCCTGCTCCCTAACCCCTCCTCCTCCAGTAACCACACCCCCTGCGGCTCCGTAACCCCTCCCTTTGTGTAACCCCTCCTCCTGTGTCCTGCAGGCGTCAACACTGGAGAAGGACAAGCAGGACGTCATCACCCGCATCATAGGGGGCACCGTGCAGCTCGCAAAGCTCCAGGAGAAGGTCAAGGTAACACACTCACACACACACTCTCACACACACACACACACACATTCACACTCACACACAAACACATGCACACACATGCACACACACTCATTGATTCAATGGGTTTGTGAGTGATCCAAAGGGATGGGCTTAGCTTTGGCATTTGTATGTATGTGTGTGCGTGTGTGTGTGTGTGTGTTTGTGTTTGTGGAGATTGATGTGCTACTCTGCATTAATGAAACCCTTGGTTCTGCTGACATGCACTAAAACCACTCAAGTACACACATGCATTTCCACACATGTACACACATTCCACACAATGCACACACACACACACACACACACACACACACTACAATAGTGTATAGAATGCAGAATATAGAAAATGTATACAGGCAGTGTGTGTGTGTGTGTGTGTGTGTGTGTATGTGTGTGTGGTCAGACAGGAATCTTGCCTCCCCTTGCCTCCCCTGTTTGTTGTACTACTGCCCCTATAGGTATCATTGCTAGAACTGACACACATGCAAGAAGAAACGCAGGTATACAGGCTGAACTCACACACACACACACACACTCTCTCACACACACACACACACACACACACACGTCTGTCTGCATGGCGGCCCTGTATGTAAGTGTTTGTTGGCCAATGGAATTTCAATGAGCTGTCTTGGCATTTCCACACAGATGTGATTGGAATTCAGTCTGTTGTTTTCTGTTTCAATCCTCTAGTTTGTGTGCCCTTTACAGTTCCTCTCTCTATCCCCCTCTCACTCCATCTCTTCTTCCCCTCTGTTCCTCCCTATCTAACTCCCCTCCCTCTCTCTATCCCCCTCTCACTCCATCTCTTCTCCCTCTCTCTATCCCCCTCTCACTCCATCTCTTCTTCCCCTCTGTTCCTCCCTATCTAACTCCCCTCCCTCTCTCTATCCCCCTCTCACTCCATCTCTTCTCCCCCTCTCTTCCTCCCTCTCTATCTCCCCTCCCTCCCAGTTGATTTATGTACATGGCTGTTTAGTGTTTTCAGCTAGTGTTTAGAACCGTTTAGTAATATACACTCTTTTTCTCCCCCCCAAACGCACACACACACAGTCACACACACACAGTCACTCACACACTCACACACGCACGCGTTCGAGCACACACATACACACTCACACACACACACACACACACACACACACACACACTCACTCACACACTCACACACACACACACTCACACACACACACACTGGCTTCGGGGTGTGTGGATAGTTTTCATGTGATATTGACACCTGAGGTGAGTGATTAGCCTTTCTGTAGTACCACACCCCATCTCCTAACCCCAACACGATTGGCTGAGATGATTAAGTGCAAACCTATGCTACCAGTTCTCTGCTCTGATTGGCTGGTGTCACTTAGCTCATTCTAATGCCTCAGGTTCTTATTAGCTGCTGTGATTGGGTGCATATGTGATGAGCACTGCTGTGATTGGGTGCATGTGTTATGAGCACTGCTGTGATTGGCTGCTGCAGTGGGAAGGTGATTGATGAGTGTGGTGTGACAGGCCACTAATGGCTGCCTATGAAGTCATCCATCAGCCATTGAACCTGTGTCCCTCCTCTCCTCAACCACTCCATTAATCTGCCCACGCAGGATCGATTGAGTGCACTGCGTGTGTGTCCTTACAACTGCAGAGGGGGTGTGTGTGTGTGTGTGTGTGTGTGTTTATGCAGGGAAATAAAGCTAAATTGTGTGTGTGTGTGTGTGTGTGTGTGTGTGTGTGTGTGTGTGTGTGTGTGCGTGCATTGCTGAGTGTGTGAGTCATTAGTATCTGTCTCACTGCTTGTAGCTGTAATTGTTTTACATTGAGTGTGTGTGCCGTTGCCTCTCTAAGCATGTGCCATGGCATCTGTGAGTGTGTGTGTGTGTCTGTGAACTCTGTGAGTGTGTGTGTGTCTGTGAACTCTGTGAGTGTGTGTGTGTGTCTGTGGCCTCTGTGAGTGTGTGTGTGTGTCTGTGGCCTCTGTGAGTGTGTGTGTGTGTCTGTGGCCTCTTAGAGTGTGTGTGTGTCTGTGGCCTCTGTGAGTGTGTGTGTGTGTCTGTGAACTGACTGTGTGTGTGTCTGTGGCCTCTGTGTGTGTGTGTGTCTGTGGACTCTGTGAGTGTGTGTGTGTGTATGTCTGTGGCCTCTGTGTGTGTGTGTGTGTCTGTGGACTCTGTGAGTGTGTGTGTGTGTATGTCTGTGGCCTCTATGAGTGTGTGTGTGTGTGTGTCTGTGGCCTCTGTGAGTTTGTGTCTGTGGCCTCTGTGAGTGTGTGTGTGTGTGTGTCTGTGGCCTCTGTGAGTTTGTGTCTGTGCCCTCTGTGAGTGTGTGTGTGTGTGTGTGTGTGTGTGTGTGTGTGTGTGTGTCTGTGTCTGTGAGTGTGTGTGTGTGTGTGTGTGTGTGTGTCTGTGGCCTCTGTGAGTGTGTGTCTGTGTGTGTGTGTCTGTGGCCTCTGTTGTGTGTGTGTGTGTGTGTGTGTGTGGCCTCTGTGAGTGTGTGTGTGTGTGTGTGTGTGTGTGTGTGTGTGTCTGTGGCCTCTGTGAGTGTGTGTGTGTGTGTGTGTGTCTGTGGCCTCTGTGAGTGTGTGTGTGTGTGTGTGTGTCTGTGTCTGTGGCCTCTGTGTGTGTGTGTGTGTGTGTGTGTGTGTCTGTAGCCTCTGTGAGTGTGTGTGTGTGTGTGTGTGTGTGTGTGTGTGTCTGTGGCCTCTGTGAGTGTGTGTGTGTGTGTGTGTCTGTGACCTCTGTGAGTGTGTGTGTGTGTGTGTGGCCTCACACACTGCAGCCCACATCTAAAGGACAAATAACAACCGGAGTGATTACAGCACCTGATTACGCCTGCACACACACTCACCTGAATGACCCCTATCAGTAGCGTTAGGGACGTACTTTCATCATTTATTCATAATCTATATAATAATTAGCATTAGCAGTGAGAGTTATCACAAACACACACACACACACACACACACACACACACACACACACACACACACACTGAGGTGTTGACGCTTTTTCACTGGTTGATGAGCTGAAATAACGTGGTGCTCTAGGCTAGATGCCAGAATGGTTGCCCAGACAACACCACACTTACCTGTCCAAACTGTCCTCTTTCAGATGATAAATGACCTCTACACACTCCAGTCCATTATGTGTGTGTCTGTGGTTTTCTGTCTTACAGGAATATCAGTGAAGAAATCATTTCTTATAGAAACCCACTTTACTGAGAGCAGATGTGACGTGTGTTTGTGTGTGTTTGTGTGTGTGTGTGTGTGTGTGTGTGTGTGTGTGTGTGTGTGTGGTGTGTGTTGTGTGTGTGTGTGTGTGTGTGTGTGTGTGTGTGTGTGTGTGTGTGTGTGTGTGTTGGGGTGTGTTTGTGATAACTCTCACTGCTAATGTGACGGTGTGTGTGTGTGTGTGTGACAGAGAGAGAGACAGAGAGAAAGAATGTGAAGTGTGTCTGATTGTCTCTGGGCATGTTTGAGTATCTCTTGTGTGTGTGTGTGTTAGAGAGAGAGAGAGAGAGAGAAAAGTATGTCTGATTATCCCTGATTATCTCTGAGTGTGTGTGTGTGTGTGTGTGTGTGTGTGTGTGGGAGACAGTCTTCACTGCTAATGAGTGTGCTGATTGAGCTCCGCTGATGAGCCTTCTGGTCATTTGATTGTTGCCCAGGAGGAATGTCTGCGTGTGTGTGTGTCTGTGAGTGTGTGTGTGTATGTGTGTGTTTGTGCCTTGGCTAGAGACCTCTCCAAAACACTCTCTCTTCCTATGCGTGTGTGTGTTTGGTGTGTGTGCCTTGGCTAGAGACCTCGCCAAAAGCTCTCTCTGCTTTCTTCTCTTTTGGCGATTTCAGGACGTGAACTTGTGAAAGGTGTGTGTGTGTGTGTGTCTGTGTATGTGTCTGTGTGTGTGTGTGTCTCTGTGTGTGAGGGAAAGATCCGAGGGAGAGGGGAAGGAAATGCTGACAGGTTTGTGTGTAAGTGTGTGTGTAAGTGTTTGTGTGTGTTAATGTGTGTGTGTGAGTATGAGTGTGAATGTGTGTGTGTGTGTGTGTGTGTGTGTGTGTGTGTGTGTGTGTGTGTGTGTGTGTGTGTGTGTGTGTGTGTGTGAGGGGGTAATTGGATGCTGTCTTTTCAGAGGATGGGTTGATAGGAGACAGCTCTCTGACACACTGCTACCCCTCTCATTAGGCAGCCACACTCTATGTGTGTGTGTGTCTGTTGTGTGTGTGTGAGCGTGTTTGTGTGTCTTTGTCTGTTGTGTGTGTGTGTGTGTGTGTGTGTGCGTCTGTGTCTGTGTGTGTGAGCGTGTTTGTGTGTCTTTGTCTGTTGTGTGTGTGTGTGTGTGTATGTGTATGTGTATGTGTACGTGTATGTGTATGTGTGTGTGTGTGTTAATCACTGTGTGTAATTGTATGGGATGGGGATTTCGGGTTAATTGTATTCCATGTCCCCACATGTTGAGAGCATTAGAATGGTAACACAGACTGATGTGAAATCTCCCTGTAGAGAGTGTGTGTGTGTGTGTGTGTGTGTGTGTGTGTGTGTGTGTGTGTGTGTGAGATACAGCTGCTTCCTCATCAGCAGTGCAGGAGATGAACAGGTTTGGTCTGAGGACAACATGGATGACTCAGAGCGGTGGCCTGAGAGAGATGATGATGATGATGAAGATGATGATGATGATGATGATGATTTTTGTGGCCATGACCATGTCTTTGTCTGTGTGTGTGTGGGTGTGTGTGTGTGGATGTGTTTCACAGGGACACAGTTGGTTGGTGTAATGTATTAGAGTGCGTGATCACCCTCGTATGAGTGTGTGCGTGAATGTGTGTTTACACATGTTTTATTATGATATGGTTGTTTGGTGTAGGGTTGTATAATGGCTCTCTCTGTGTGTGTGTGTGTGTGTGTGTGTGTGATCTCATTGATATTCACTTGGCTTTTTGACAATGCTGACTGCTGCAGAACAGTGGACAGTCCTCTCCTCCTCTCCTCTCCTCTCCTCTCCTCTTCTCATCATCTCACCTCTCTTCTACTTTTTTCTCCTCTCCTCTCCTCTCCTCTCCTCCACATCCCTCTCCTCAGAAATGTATTTTAAATGTATTTTTGTAAACCTTGTATTTGTAAATTTGTAAAACGTTTGTGTGTGTGTGAGCAGGTGTGTGCGTGTGTGGATCGTATTATCCACACTTACGCAGTTAGTGTGTGTCATCCTCACCAGTTGTCATCTGTGTGTGTGTGTGTGTGTGTTCTGAAAGGGCTGTCACATTAAGCAGAGCGATGGCTCTATCCCCAGCTCTCAGCTAGTTTCATTGCAACATCAGAGTAATGTAAACACATCAGCATGACTGCCCTATAAAACAGTCTGTGCCTGTGTGTGGTGTGTGTGTGTGTGTGTGTGGCTATCCAGACTGCTGTCTCAGACGCAGAGGGGCTTTCTCACACACTCACACACACACACACACACACCCTCCCTGATGCGGGCGTCTCTATAGCAACAGGCTGCTGCGGAGAGGAGATTGTCTTGTTTGGCTGATGGGTCCCCTGTGGATGTGAGAAAGCAGACAGGGCAGCATCACAAGACAGGAGAGAGAAACGGGCGAGAGAGAGACATAGAGACTGACTGCAGAGGGAGAGAAAAGTTGGCGAGATAGAGAATGAGAGAGAAAGAAAGGGTAGATAGAGAGAATGAGAGAGAAAGAATGAGTAGATGGAGAGAATGAGAGAGAAAGAATGAGTAGATGGAGAGAAAGAAAAGAGACTGGCCTTTACCTGCGATAATTGATCATTAAACTTGCCTAATGAGGAGATACCTGACACACACACACACACACACACACACAACACACACACATGGACATACACACACAAACACATAAACACACATGGTGTGTGTTTCCCTTTGGTGCTGCCAGAAGGACTTCATTGCACCAGGCTGCATCAACCCTCATTAACAGTCAAAGAGCTGTGTGTGTGTGTGTGTGTGAATCTGTGTGTGTGTGCATGTCTGTCTGTGCGTGGGTGTGCATATCTGTCTGTGTGTGATCATTTAGTCATGGTATACTGTTTGTGTGTGTGTGTGTGTGTGTGTGTGTGTGTGTGTGTGTATGCGTGCGTTTAAGGCTGTGTTGATGAGTAGGTGTGTAAAGGTGTGTGTGTGTGAGAGTTGAAGTTAGGTGGTGTGTGCACTGGTGCATATGTACTGCATACATGCATGAGTGTGCGTGTCTGTGTGTGGATGCATACATGCATGAGTGTGTGTGTGTGTGTGTGGATGCATGAGTGTGCGTGTGGATGGTTGTGTGTTTCTGCATGGAGAGGGTGTTGGGGGGAGGGTCTACCTTTGTGTGTGTTTTAAGGTGTGTTTACCTTCATATCTAGAGGGTGTGTGGCGTGCGTGTGTGTGTTTAGAGATCATATACTGTATATGTAGAGAGAGAGGGGGCAGGGGTGTGTGTGTGTGTGTGTGTGTTTAGAGCTCTAGTCCTCTAATTCTGTAGTTCTCACTGCAGCCTCCAGCACAGAGGAAGGGAGGAGGAGAAGGGGAAGAGGAAGAGGAAGAAGGGAGGGAGAGGAAGGGAGGAGTAAGGGGAAGACGGAGAGGAAGGGGAAGAGACAGGGGGAGATGGGGTGCTGGTGAATGATTCAGAAGTTATAAAAATTCATGCTTCACATTTAAGGTAAAACGGGCTGAAAATGATGTTGAATATTTGATTGTGTGTGAAAACGGCTGGATGGGTTTTTGTGATCTGTGGTGTGTCTGTGTGTGTCTGTGTGTGTGTGTGTGTGTGTGTGTGTGTGTGTGTGTGTTTGTGTAGATAAAGGGCTTTGTTAGTTCACTTCATCTCCAAATGAGAGATCTTTCAGGATGCCTTCAGTGCCCACCAGAAAGACATTATTGGAGCGTGTGTGTGTGTGTCTCTCTCTGTGTGTGTGTGTGTGTGTGTGTGTGTGTGTGTGTGTGTGTGTGTGTGTAGATTTTGATAACTGTGTTTCTATAAGGTATCTGAGTATCCTGACTGAACATGGGAAATGAACATGGGCAAAGGATTGTGACTAACTCTTTATTCTTTTAACTATTGTAACAAGCTCACACACACACCCTTATATACTGTCTGTACACACACACACACTCATATACTGTCTGTACACACACACACACTCATATACTGTCTGTACACACACACACACACACACACTCATATACTGTCTGTACACACACACTCATATACTGTCTGTACACACACACACACACACACACACACACACACTCATATACTGTCTGTACACACACACACACACACTCATATACTGTCTGTACACACACACTCATATACTGTCTGTACACACACACACACACACACACACACACACACACACACACACACACACACTCATATACTGTCTGTACACACACACACACTTATATACTGTCTGTACACACACACTCAACAGGGGCCGTACTGGATAGCATTAACTTTAGCATTAGCGACAGGTGGACATGGACTCAACAGGAAACTGCAGGAAACAAGCAGGCAGGTGTGTTACCCAGGGCATCAAACACTCTTTCATGCCGGATTCACAGTCACCGCTCCACCCTACACCTGCTGTCCATCATAGAGCTGCTGTCCATCATAGAGCTGCTGTCCATCATAGAGCTGCTCACCCCACAGCTGTAGACTTCCTGCTAACAGCTGGTCATCAGGCGGCCGTAGTCCTGGTAACAGCTGATCATCAGTTAATTGTGGCCCTGGCAACTATATGTCATGAGAGAGCTGTTGTCCTGGTAACTACATGTCAGGTAGCTGTAGTCCTGGTAACAGCTGTTCATCAGGTAGCTGTAGTCCTGGCAACTACATGTCATCAGATAGCAGCTGTAGTCCTGGTGAAAGCTGTGCTGGTGTGTCTTCACCTCAGGCGGGTGTCAACGTGGTCTGGAGCCCAGAATACATCCAGTGGACACAGGGACAGGAAGAACATACACACACACACACTAATACAGAGATGCACACACACACATACACACACTAATACAGAGATGCACATACGCACACACACACACTAATACAGAGATGCACACACACACTCACACAATAATACAGAGATGCACACACACACACACACCCACACACACACACTAATACAGAGATGCACACACACACTCACACAATAATACAGAGATGCACACACACACAGACACACACACACACACACAGAGACACACACACACACAGACGAGGATGTGAAGTCATGTCCTGGGTGAGCAGTCACAGAGGCCCTGGCAGAGACACTGGCAGAATCCGTAGACCAGGCAGACGGTGAGGCTGGTGGGCACGAGGCTGACGCACACGATGCCCAGTGTGACGCGCTGGATGACCAGCAGGTAGATGCCCAGCGGCAGCGAGCCGAAGTAGAAGCAGCCCAGCAGCCAGACCAGCACCCGCGGCACATGGGCGCACAGCTTTGACAGCCCGTCCTGCTCCCGGTCCGCCCGCCCGCCCGCCGAGCCCAGAGACGCCGAGTCCAGGCTGCCCTCCGACGACGAAGTGGACAACGCATCTCCATGGCGACCAGGGAGGCTGTCGCGCTGCACCTCCATAATGGTGATGACGAGGCAGGTGTCTTGGCTGGGCTCGTGGGCGGGGCTCTGGAATGCGGCAAGCCCGTCCGGCGTGAGCAGCACCTCGCGGTGCTCGGAGCTCCAGGACGTGTGCGTGTCGCGCCGCGCTAGCCGGCCCATCAGGTTGGCGTCGTCGGGCAGCGCGGCCACGTTCAGCTGACCCAGCGGCGTCTCGTGGCGGCAGAAGGGGCAGCTGACGCAGTCGGGCGCAGAGCCCAGGTCCAGCATGCGCCGCAGACAGCGGGCACACACGCGGTGCAGACAGCCCAGCAGCTTGGGCCGCCGGCCGTGGGCAGAGTAGCGCTGGTAGCAGATCTTACACTCCAGCTCGTCAGGACTGCTGGGGCGGTGCTCGTCTGAGTCCCTCCCTCCGTCTCTCTCCTCCGAGTCTCTCTTCTCCGAGTCTCTCTTCTCCAGGTCTCTGTCCACCGAGTCTGACCCTCCATCCCTCTCCTCTGGCTCCAGGTCGCTCCTCCTCTCCTCCTCCCTCTCCTCCCTCTCCTCTCGGTCCGAGTCCGTGGCGCTCATCTCTGACTCATGCTCTGGGGACACAGAGAAAGGACCCTGGTGGCAGCCAGCTCTCGACCGGATCTGGCCCGGATGTGGCCCAGATGTGGCCCTAGCTGAGTTACCCTAGCGGGGTAAGCTGCCATCAGGGGGGGGCAGG
>NC_045171.1:21496278-21626965 GCF_900700415.2 Clupea harengus | reverse complement strand
ACCCGGCTGAGTTTCCTGCAGAGATTGCTCCGGTGTGTCCCTGCCATCCAGCTCACCGCGTCAGGCGCAGCTGTGTTTGGGCGCCCAGGCTGCAGGCGACTCTCAAGAAACTCCGCTCGTTGGATTTCGCAAGAGTGTTTTCCAGAAGCAGCCACGTCTCAGGGCCCGGAAGCCTGCACTTCACCACGCAGGAACGGAACTGAACGGGACCTACTTCCGCGCCTGCTGCAACCACTGATCTGACCATAGACATTGAAGGCATTTGTTGTTTCAAAACTGAAGCCGGAGCTCAGTCTGGGACCCATGTGTGAAGAGTTCGGCCCCGAGGAACGTTGCATTTCTGTAAAAAGTCAGCATCATATTACACCTGCCATAAGACGGCATCAGTTTACATTTTATTTTAGACCCCAGTTTTCTCGAGACCTCGACTTTGGACTATTTATGTCATTATCTGGAGATAACGAAACTTTGTTTTCCCGTGATAACAACATTGTTAATTAGTTATTCGGGAAGATGACACATTGTTTTTCCACTCCCTGTAGTGTCCTGTCCTGTAGCAATGACTGAGCGGGAGTAGATCAATTGATCAATGATCAATGCATCACATCTCTCAAGGCCTGATGGCAGCCTGAAAAAGCTTGAGAATATCCACAGTAGACATTTTGGGAGATCACAACTCATTTGCTAGGTGTCACATTGGCCGAGTGAAACATCAGCCATAGGCTACAGCATGCTTTTGCTTTTTAGGATGAAAACAACAAGGTTGAACAGGGTTTGTTTTATTTCATCTATATCACACACCAGAAAACCCATCTCCCAAGGCCTCCTTGCCAATCTAATCACCAGTCCATCACAACATTAAGCTCACGTTGACTAGCTCGCCAATAGAGCTTCTAGCTGCCCTCTTCGTTTTACCTGAGATATCGAATTAATTAGGTTGTTATTTCGGGAAAACAAAGTTGAGATCTTGTGAAAACAGTCGACTAAACTAAATGTAAACTGATGCCATCTTAGGGCCTCCATAAACCAGGAATCATATCCTATAGTCTGACTATGCAGTTCAGTATGCTGAGAGGGAGAGGACTCAGAAGAGAATAAGGCTACAAGCAGTAGGTCAAAGGGTAGACCCTAACCCTAAGATATAGCAGTATAATATGATCTAGTAGTTAACCACAATTATTAAGTAGCCGATTTCAACCACAAAACCTTAGTATTGTTAAATAAGGATAGTTAAATAAGGAGAGTTACGTTTGCATAGTTAAATAAGGAGAGTTACCTTAGCACAGTTAAATAAGGAGAGTTACCTTAGCATAGTTAAGTAAGGAGAGTTACCTTAGCATAGTTAAATAAGGAGAGCTCCCTTAGCACAGTTAAATAAGGAGAGTAACCTTAGCACAGTTAAATAAGGAGAGCTCCCTTAGCATAGTTAAATAAGGAGAGTTTACCTTAGCATAGTTAAATAAGGAGAGTTACCTTAGCACAGTTAAATAAGGAGAGTTACCTTAGCACAGTTAAATAAGGAGAGTTACCTTAGCATAGTTAAATAAGGAGAGTTACCTTAGCACAGTTAAATAAGGAGAGTTACCTTAGCACAGTTAAATTAGGTGAGTTTGGTGCATGGAACTGACATACTGTGAATTTCAAACAGTTGTGTCATCCTTCATATGCAACGTGCAGAAGGTGCGGTGTCCATTCTAATGTGATTCTGACATGGAGATGTTATCAGCAGGACATTATAACTTCAGGGAGTGGGTACTCAAAACAACACTACATACTTGTATTTGTGTGTCATGTCAAAGAATGATGATAGGCACCACAACTACTGGAATGTCATGGACCACAACACAGCCTCTTACTTCCACACCGCTGAGGGCTTCAAGGAAAGCATGAAGACCCAGTCTTGAATTTGAGGAGGAGGAGGAGGTCAGCAGTCTGGTACAACTGAGTCAGAGTTTGTCACTGCTTTTGTGAGTAAAGTTACATTTCTCTAACAGTGCAGCATCCTTGCAGTGGACCATCATCATCATACTGGGGATGCTATGGTCATAGTTTTTGGAAAAATGCCAACCTCAGCCTGTTCAAGACTTGTCCTGTGTGCACCACATACTTTCCTATTGGTGTGTAGATACACATGTGACCTCTTCACAATGGCAATATGAACAGTTTCTGTGGTTGCTTGTCTTGTGGTTTATGTTGTACCTTGCAGTAGTGCTCTTCAGTGAGAATGCTGACGTCCACAAATTACAGCATATCAAGGTAAACTTGTGTACAAGCTTCTCTTTCCATTAGCCAAACAGGAAGGACACACCGTCAAACCAGTAAAGACAGAACAAACATTTTGTAAGTTTTACAAAACAATATTTATTTCAAACAATGCTTCAAAATGTGCAAAGCTGCAAATAAATGAAAAGACCTTTACTGACTTCACAGGCAATGTCTTCAACCCGTAGCCGTGGTCTTCCGATGAAGTTGCCCCCTTCCTTATGTGGATGCCGTCCAGCGGATCCTTGTGCCTCAGGACCTCCCATGGAGCAAGTTGTTTTCTGAGCGTGTGTCTGTGTCGCGTTTCAGTCGAGGGGGGGGGGGGGGGGTCTGAACCTGACGTACTGCCCTGCAGCATCAGGAAACTCCCTTCTTATGCACAGCACCACACATGGAGGGATGACAACACCAACACTTCTTCCAAGGAAACCCCAGCACCAGCTGACAAACCACCTGTAGGCCACGGGACTGTAAAAAGTTTGGGAACCACTGACTTAGACCAAGTCTCGCTGCTAATAAGTATAACGTTAGCATGCTGATAAGAATAGACGTTGCAATAGATGCAGCCTTTTACTGGACCGGAGTAAAGTGACGATATCCGGTTTCAACACGCATTCCTTAGGCATGCGTTTTCCCTGCCGACAACGCTCTCCTCCAGCCGCAGCGCTTCAAGTCACGTGACTCTCGCTCGCAGTGTCCGCGGCGTAGAGCTGGCAAGCCGCAAGCGGCATTTGTGCAGGCAGCTACTAGACTACACAAACACTGTTTTTGAAGTTCTTCGGATACGAAGCAGACTGTGAAGGAAAGCCCATCGACACACAGATACCCGTCTGTAAAACATGCTTCAAAGCCACTCAGGCAAAGGGAGGTAACACGTCAAATATGGCTAAGCACCTCTCAGACAGACACCCCGACCTTTTCAGAGAGTTCAAAGAACGACAGGTTAACAAATGTGATTATAAACATGAACACCCACAAGGTCACCAATGTACAGCCTAACACTTGTAGCCTTAGTATGGAAGCCCGTTTCCGCCACGTAAAAGAAAAAAAATGCAGGTCACAACTCAATATTTTGACATATCATCTCATTATTTTGAGATAGTATCTCATTATCTTGACATATCATCTCATTATTTTGAGATACTATCTCATTATCTTGACATATCATCTCATTATTTTGAGATACTATCTCATTATTTTGACATATCATCTCATTATTTTGAGATAGTATCTCATTATTTCGAGACTAGACCGGCAATATTCAAGACACAACGCGTGCGGATAAAAGGCGCACACGCAAGGCGCGCCATACCATAGGAAACAATGCTTTTGCTAGTGTCACGTTTTTAGAAACGCGTTTGGTGTGTTTTAGCCCAAACGCGTTTGATGAAGCTGGATCAATGAGAGTTTACTATAATCACAGTGACATGCTACATGATGGAGCTGGATGTGCTATTGACAGTGAGAAGTAACTGAGAGAAAAAGTACATTCAGTATGTTTTTAAAGAATGTATTCAATATGCATGGAAGAAAATGCATTACATAGACAAAAAGATTAAAGTAATTCTAAATACAGAATTAAGTATTGGTTACATATGATACACTCATGTCTAACAAGCAAACTATAATATATAAATCTATTTAAAGTATTTCACAACATTAGCTCTTAGATTAAGATACCAAAACACCACTTGATTCACCATCAACAAGTTAGCTTAAACTAATTATTTAAACACACACTCATACAACAAAATAATCCACAAAGTAAAAGTTATTTTTTTTTAAATCAGCTATTTAAAGTTAGATATTGCAGAACAATGAAAACGTCAGACTTCTGGGAAGGTTGTAAGTGGATAAGTGGATAACCAAGTCAATATCACAATACCTTTCAATAACCACCTAAGATGCCCAACCATATTACAGAATCACTTGATGCATGATCAAATTATTAAACAGGGGAGGTAAGAAAGTAAGAGGCCTGTCTAAGTTGAGCTACAGGAGAGGATTCTTTCTGTCATGACCCTCTGTGTCTATTGTAGCATCTCCTCAGTGAAGAAACCCTCATTTGCTGCCACCATGGTATCTATTTTCTTCACCAAATGAACAACCTGAGCGCGGTAATTTCCGTGGTAGTTAAATACATGGTGTCGTCCACCACAGCTCGCTATCAGTTTGGGGTATTTTTTGCGTGCACAGTCACCGATAGTCTGACCCCCAGGTTTCTTAACACCAGTGAACAGGACAATCACGTAGTGTACAGCCTTTTCCCCAAAGGTCTCCTGTAAGGCCTTAACTATATCCGGCTCATCCTCCTTAGTGAAGTCTTTCACCGGAATCACCAGCAGGAATGCGTGGGGCCCTGGACATGAGTATTTAATGCACTGCACTATCTCATCTTTAAGATCAGTTGAATCTTCTTCACCAGGGATAATCACCTCAATCTGTCTGGGTCTACCCATATCCTTTCTGAGAAACGTTTTCGGCTGTAGGGGAAACGCCTTTCTCCCCAGAATGGTGTTCCCTGCAGCACTCGTCCCCTCTCCAATCAGCGCAATCCTCAGGGGTTGACCTATAAACAACATACATCATATCAACATACA
The DNA here is from genome assembly GCF_900700415.2 of Clupea harengus. Lineage (NCBI taxonomy): Eukaryota > Metazoa > Chordata > Actinopteri > Clupeiformes > Clupeidae > Clupea > Clupea harengus. The sequence goes on along the minus strand of NC_045171.1, from coordinate 21,622,103 downwards.
CACTGTATCAGATTTACCTCAGTAATATACTATATATATATATATATATATATATATATATATATATATACACACACAAACACACATAACAATCATCATATCAACATACACACTGTATCACATTTACCTCAGTAACATATGGGCTGCTATAGATTTTGTATAGGTTGCTAAACTGCTGCAGTAGCTGTAGCGTTGTTATTTAGATTTTATGTTAGATTTGCCCAATGGCACATTTAGAAGATAAAATTGAATTTGAAGAGAAGGGAAAAAGTTACTGTTCATTTTTAACTAAACCATGGAACAACAAGGTTTACCTCAGATTTTGCTACATGGTTTTAACTTTAGGATGAATACATAAAAGTACTACACACATTTTGTGGAGCAAGCTATTAAAAAGATCAAAAACTATTTTTTTTTTTTTATATGTGTGTGGAACAGCAAGAATACTCAGTCTTCTCAATATCATAGCTGTGGATGTCTATGGCTAAAACCTCATACTCTCAACCTACTCACACAGACAAATGTTGGAAACAGTTCATTCAAAAAAAACATAACACTTCTGACATGTATTTTTTAACAAATGTGTACCATTATGCAAAAAAACAAATCCTCAATCTCTAAATGAACCAAAATCAACAGTGAGTAGTAAAGTGATACCTTTAGGGATAGACAGGTTAGGTGGAGTAGATGGAGTAGAAAGCAAATCTCCCATTTTCTCTCAGTGTCAGATAAACGTCCACGCACAAATGAAACAGGTTTTGGTTCGCTGATCCTTTTTTATAGAATCCCCATGATGGTTGTATTTGCATAATGGTCCGCCTACTTCCTCAGCAGTATAAACTCTGTTCTGCACGGTAGAACTTCAGTACTTCAGCAGTGCAGTCTGGAGATTCTTTAAGAACACAGAAGTGCTCTTGGTCTAGAACAGCATCATGTTAACCAGTAAGTTTGCCTTCCTCATTGTGGTGTTATTATTGATTATCATCTTCCATGATCACAAGCTGAAATAAAAAAAATGATTTAGAGTTTTTGTCCAAGCAAGCTAACTGACTAACAGCCTAAATAATTTCCTTGCCAACACCACCAATAGTGCCTTTGGCACTGATAAGAGTTTTTCCTTGCCCCTGTCGCCATTGTCCTTGTTCTAAGGAGGTTCAGGCCCTGGGATCTGTAAAGTGCCTTCAGACAATTTTATTGTTTTGGCGCTAAATAATTTAAATTGAATTGAATTGAATTAATGTATTCTGACATTCTGGTCGCTCTGTAAAACCTATTATTACAATTGATCTGAGCTGATAGAACAGTTTGATCTTGTGTGTGTGCAACCAAATACAGATGTTTTACATATCTTCAATGTGAAACATTCAAGCAATACACATGGAACACAAGACCTCCTTCTGTAAAAGAGTTTGTTTGTCCAACCTTTAACTAACCTGTCAGCAAACACCTTTCCAACATTCTGTCATTATATTCATTTGCATTCCTCTTTTATAATGCTTAAAGGTCGGTACAGTAGTTTTATTGGCATCTAGTGGTGCGGTTGCTGAATCGTCATATGACACACACATAAGGTGATCTTTCTATGTTTAACACTTTTTATTGGTGTTTTTTGGGTAATCAATACAATTATATAATCACACCCCAAACCAGCCTACCCCATGCAGCAGAATGACATACATTAACCCTCTAATCACCATAGCGGCCGCCGACGGCATGTTCGAATTTCACCATAGCGGACTTTTCTGAAGTATTTGTTAACTAAACCTCGCTACTGACAGATCGCCTGGGGATTGCAGTGTCTCTTGCAGTAAAGGCTAGCAATCAGAGACGTCTGCATCTGTCCTCACTGGATGAGACCGTATTTTTGTGCACCAATGACGACGACTACCCACGTTTGTATGACAGTAACGATCCTGTTTGAGAAGTCAAAATAAAAAAAACGTATTAAAAATAGTAATATAAGTATCCTCCTGTTTTTTTCTGACTAGCTAACTCTCCAGTAACGTCTTCCTATGGCGGTCACTGAAAAGTGTTGGTTTACAACTAGCACCAGCCTCATCGCAGATATAGACAAAAGACATAGCTAGATCAATGAAATTTGAATGGATTGTAAACCCATGACACTTTTATTTGCAGAGATATGAAACATTTAATAAATGGTCTTTGAGGACGTTCAATAAAGCTAATTTTCACGTTACCTCACTTGTGGAAATGACGGTCAATTAGTGACTTTCACAACCTACGAAGCAAGCAGCCGCGTCTGTGGGTGAAAGCTATTTTGTGCACAAATAACAACGACGTGGGTAATCGGCTGTGTTTTCTGTTTTTCAGAAGAAATGTCTTTTAAAATTTGGATCGTCATCTCAATTTCCATTACTAGTTTCCCGGCTGACTTGCTAGCTATCTACACATTGACTGAGGTAACGTTAGTCTGAGGAGTTCGAGCCAGTCTGAGGAGTTGGTTGATAGCCAGCTATTGACTGCATCAGCCTCATCACTTACTAAACTTATCAGATTTAGATAAATAACATGTATAGTAAAAAAAAAAATTAGTCACTTTGTTTCATTCTCACTTCTAATTATTCGTTGTTTGTCTCTACTAGTTATTCAAATCCCTCCTTTTTTTTGCTGTAAGCTCACGGTAACAAGCTAAAGACAATCAATTGCAAGATAACCATTTATAATATATTTAAAACCTCATATCGGAAAGGTATTAAGCAGATTATTCGATAACCAGCTAGTAATATGTTGTGATGTTAAAATTTAAGCTTGTACAGCTTTTAAGCTGTTGAAAGCCAATCACAATGAAATCAGTGCTCATATAGGACCATGGTATAGGACATCAATACTACATCAAATGTATAGTAGATGTGCTATAGTTTGTCCGTATGTAGTTCACACTGGGATATTGAGCTGATGTTGTGACATAAAACAATTGACATAAAAATGGGTGAAACACTAATGGCATCCACTGTGATGGCTTACAATAATAGGATAGTTTTTTCTTTTATGTGTCAGGATGTCGGGTGTTCCAGCTCATCTGAGGGTAGAGAAGGGAGTGAGGGTGCTGTGGCAGCAGAGAGAAGTGAGGACATGGGGGGAGAGGAACAGCGAGAGGCCTGATGAGCGTAAGGAAGCTTCAGTAGGACAGAGTAGGTTTCTCACTAACGGAATTGAAGATACAAAGTTGTCACCTTACAAGTGGTGGTGTTTCTATAGATAGTCTGACATTAGATCTATTACTACCCTCTATCCCAAACCAAGATCATCTGCCACACACCCCTCTTTGCCTGTTCATACATTGAATGCTAAACCGTATCCTTTCAGGGAGTCACAGAGACACCAAATCTTAATACCCCATCTGACAGGTTTCTTAGGCATATACTGTTTCCAAAGTAACATGCCGTCAAATTTAATCATGGCCTCACCTACTGAAAGATTTTTCCATGGTCGAAGAAGTTTAAGGACGTTCTCCTGGAGGACACACATTGCAGTTTTTACCATGTCAATACCATGTACACTTTTTCCAAACTCTTCACACAGTGGTCTTAACAGACGCACACCTCAGCATATCAGTTAACCTTTGGTGCAAAATGCACTACAACCACCAAAACACTTCATACTTCACTTAAAAGTGAGTCATGCTGCCGTAACTTTAGCAAATGTTCTCTCAGATTACAGTGACCTAAAAAACACTAACAACTTGAAGCATTGCCAATTGCAATTATAGCAAGTTGCATTGCATCTTGGAAATGCATCAATCCAAGCCAAGTATCTGAAGACAGTGTTCATATGTTAGTTTGCTTCTCACAAAAAAATGTATTGCATTCTTCAATCACTGTCTTTCACTGATAGCCTATGATTAACTGTCAGATTTAGTTTCCATGGTGCTTTCTGTTTGTCAGTGACTGTCTTAACTTTTACTGAAGCAATGTCATCTATAATATTTAGCAATTACATTTATGCAGCTATTCATCTACAGAGCCTGCCAGTTGACTCGAGGTCCTTGAAAGTGCCTGCTCAAAGAAAACACTCATGTGATCCTTTATGACTCTCTTTCTTACGGTCATAATCCTATTCTGAATGTATGGGGACATAAACACGTCTAAGAACACACCGAAATGATCACATAAGGCCAATTTCTTGACGGTTGTAGAGATACTGAGTCCCTTTATGATGATGACAATGTCCAGGGTATGACCTTGTACATGCTGTGTTCGGCTAAACTGTAACAAGTAGTGCATTTACTTCCTCAGTATAACTGTTTTCTGGATTATCTACATGCAAGTTGAAATCCCCTGTCAAAATCAATAACAATATAAAATTAATTAAATATAGACGCCTCTGCAAGACTTGGCACCTCTGCATGTTAACTCTCCGAATTGTCTGCAAGTCTCTGGTAACCGTACCAGAAAATCCAACCCAATGTTGCAGCCCCAACACAATGTCTTGAGTTAAAGTCAGATTGGCTTCTTACCAAATCACTGCACTACGGATCACATTTACACCCTACATACACTGTATTAATAAATCAGCATGTTCACCAAAAAAATAACAGAAGAATATAAGCATGTTTGATTTAATTTGGCATGAAGGGCTGTACTACAGAATTCTCCAAAGTGGCATAGGGGGTGAAATGTACAACATCATCAAATGAGTATTTTTGGGCAACAAGTGCGGAATGAAAATTGGCAACACAAGAACTGAATACTTCCCTCAAGGGCGTGGAGTGAGAGATGGTTAGAGATTGAGTCCAACTTTGTTCAATAATATAAAACAATTAGCAGTGTTACTGGAACAATCTACAACAACTCAACACCTGCACTCACCCTCTTGGACACGGAAGATACATTCCTGCTTTATGCAGACGACCTGGTGCTGCTGTCTCCTACTGAACAAGGGCCACAGCAGCACCTGGACCTGCTAGAGCAGTACATCAAAGACATTGCTGCCTTGATGCATTTAACAAACGTATTCCACATTTCAAAACATTACAATAGTAGGCCGAACATGGCATCATTTTGGGAAAACACGCAAGCACCTGCCGACTGGCAGCAAGTTTTAGGGGAAGACACCAGCACCTGCCAATTGACAGCAGGTTTTAGGAGAAGATATAAGCACCTGCCAATTGACAGCAGGTTTTAGGAGAAGATATAAGCACCTGCCAATTGGCAGCAGGTTTTAGGAGAAGATATAAGCACCTGCCAATTGGCAGCAGGTTTTAGGAGAAGATATAAGCACCTGCCAATTGACAGCAGGTTTTAGGAGAAGATATAAGCACCTGCCAATTGACAGCAGGTTTTAGGAGAAGATATAAGCATCTAACAGCTATCCCCACCCAACAACCCTATCCTCAGCCCCTCATCTAACAGTTATCCCCCCCCAACAACCCCATTCTCAGCCCCTCACCTTTCTGCTCACACCATATCTTCTGTTCCTTTTCTTTTCTTTGTATCTGTATATGTGCATAATCAAAAGTAAAGGTAGATGTGTATTAGTGTGTGTGTTTCACCACATTTCTATTCCATGTTTCTGTATTTTCATGTATGTTTCGATGTATCTGTCCATGTGTGTGTGTTCATATGTATAGAGAGAGAGAGGGAGAGGGAGAGAGAAAGAGAGAGGAACTGAGAGAGAGACATTCTATGTTTGTACATGTCTGATATTTGTATTTTCTGTATTTCTTCCATTTCTCCTACACTCTCTTTTAAGAAGTTTAACTGTCAGATTTTGTTTCCATGGTGCTTTCTGTTTGTCGGTGACTGTCTGAACTTCTACTGAAGCAGTCATATGTAATATTTGGCAATTACATTTATTTAGCTATTCATCTACAGAGCCTGACAGTTGACTCGAGGTGCTTGAAAGTGCCTGCTCAAAGAAAACACTCATGTGATCCTTTATGACTCTCTTTCTTACGGTCATAATCCTATTCTGAATGTATGGGGACATAAACACGTCTAAGAACACACCCAAATGATCACATAAGGCCAATTTCTTGACGGTTGTAGAGATACTGAGTCCCTTTATGATGATGACAATGTCCAGAGTATGACCTTGTACATGCTGTGTTCGGCTAAACTGTAACAAGTAGTGCATTTACTTCCTCAGTATAACTGTTTTCTGGATTATCTACATGCAAGTTGAAATCCCCTGTCAAAATCAATAACAATATAAAAATCATTAAATATAGACGCCTCTGCAAGACTTGGCACCTCTGCATGTTAACTCTCCGAATTGTCTGCAAATATCTGGTAACCGTACCAGAAAATCCAACCCAATGTTCCAGCCTCAACACAATGTCTTGAGTTAAAGTCAGATTGGCTTCTTACCAAATCACTGCACTATGGATCACATTTACACCCTACATATACTGTACTAATAAATCAGCATGTTCACCAAAAAAATAAGAGAATATAAGCATGTTTGAGACAATAGGCAGTTTTTGGGCAACAAGTGCGGAATGAAAATTGGCAGCACAAGAACTGAATACTTGCCTCAAGGGCGTGGACTGAGAGATGGTTAGAGATTGAGTTCGACTTTGTTCAATAATTATAGAAAATAATTAGCAGTGTTACTGGAACAATCTACAACAACTCAACACCTGCACTCACCCTCTTGGCAACGTGATCTCCAAAACGTCTTGGTTACTTACGTAACCTCGGTTCCCTAAGCAGGGACCAGATATAACAGATGGGACATGACGTTAGTCACGGTTCCAATCGAAGCATTTATTCATTCACGCCTGAAAGGCTGCGATTCGTCCATGCTCTCTCCTGAGCCCGCCCCCTCAGGAGCCTATAAATTCAGGAGCACGGATCGAATCATCCTTGGAAAGAAAACTGAGCGTAGAAGTACAAACCAAGGGCAACACTGTACACGCAACCCTTGTTATTCCTGGTCCCTGCTTAGGGAACCGAGGTTACGTAAGTAACCGAGACGTTCCCTATCGCAGTAGGACTGCGATATAACAGATGGGACCGTATATATTCCCGCGTGATAATACAGTGGCAGCCAATCACACACACCAACTTACACATTGCTTTTGTCCTCCTAGAGGTTCATACAGCAGCTGGTGGTGAACATTATAGGGCACATCCTTTATACATAGGCGACAAGGATGAGTGATCCCTCGCCTGTAGGAAACAACCCTAGAATGGTTCATTCGCAACGTAACACGTAGACGCTAATGAACACATACATCATTATATCGTTCACAGGCCAGGGGATTCAAAGATCGTCTGCCTGTAGAACACCTTGTAAAAAACTAGGTTCAGCCACATCTAACATATAGAATCTAATGAAAGTGTGGAGAGAACTCCAGCTTTCAGCTTTACAAATTTCTTCCACTGAGACTCCTTTCAGTAAGGCCCAGGAAGAAGAGACCCCCCGCGTAGAGTGCGCATGCAACTTCTCCGGGGGATCTAAAGACAAACTCGTATCCAACGGGAGAGGCTCGGTTTTGATAGAGGTCTGCCTTTTGCACGTGCGCCAAAGCACACAAACAGCTGATCTGACTGTCTGAATGCCCCAGTGCGCTCTACATAGCAGCGGAGAGCGCGTACTGGGCAGAGCTTATTCAAACGTTCCTCCTCTGCTGACGCAAAAGGAGGAGGCGAGAAAACTGCTAATTCAATCACCTGATTGCGGAATGGGGTTGCCACCACTTTAGGTGTGTAAGCAGCATTAAGTCGCATGACCACTTTGTCCCCAGCGATCGAGAACTGAAGGCACGATGGGCTGACGGACAGAGCTTGCATGTCACCAACGCGCTTTGCTGACGCCAATGCCAGTAAGCGTGTGTCTGCATCATCTGCAGGGAGAGGAGAGTAGAAAGGGAGAGGAGAAGAGAAAGGGAGAGGAGAGGACAGGAGAAAGAGAGAGGAGAGGAGGGGGGAGAGGAGAAAGAGAGGAGAGGAGAAAGGGAGAGGAGGACAACACACGTTGTTTGTTTTAGTATTTTTTTGGTTCAGAGTTTATTACTGGGTCATATTTGTATGATGCTGAAGCAAAATAAAGGTCTCATAGTTATGACTATGCTATTAGTCGTTGTGGCTGAAGTGAGGGTATTACAGCTAACTTCTGTGTGGCAGATTGTTAGTGGACACACCTGGCTGGCACCTTTGAACTGCCCAGCTATGCACTCTCCAGGGCATTTGTTCTTCTTGCTGTGACCACTAGGTTGTAGTAAAATACAACTTTCAGGAAAGGGAGATTGGAACAATCTCAAACAGCTCAGCAATTCCACTTCATGTACAATGAGAGGAACATTTCATTTTTTATTCAACTTTAAGAAAAAACATGTTTAAAAAATAATATCAAATGTATTGGATTAAGGACAAATTATTATAGGATTTAAGGCGGACCAGAAAAGTGTCTCCTTAGAGATCCGAGTACATGGAGATGATGTGCTTCTCTGTGTATCTCCCGGCTCCAGCTCAGTGGGTTCAAGTGTGTTCTCTTGAGATTCACACCCAGTCTCCTGTGTTCCAGTGGACTGCAGAGGCATTCCCATGGTGAGTAACTGACACGTCACACACACACACACACACACACACACACACACACACACACACACACACACACTGTCCTTCCCATGGTGAGTAACTGGCACGTCGCACACACACACACTGTAACTATTTTCAGTTACAATAACAGGGTTTTTACATTGCACAGTGTCTATTTCTCGGTAACTTTTAAAAAATCTAAGCAAAAAAAAGGCAAACAAACAACTTTTAAATCACTGTTTACCTTGTGGGTAGTAACATGCTAACATTAGATAGCTGGCTCAGACACCTCGCAAATCCCCATATACGTATTTCTCAGTTACAATAACGGGGTTTTTACATTGCACAGTGTCTATTTCTCAGTAACTTTTAATAAATCTAAGCAAAAAAAAGTCAAACAAACAACATTTATGTACAAATACGACCATCTACTACAGAGTTTGGTCCGCCATCTCTTTTTTTATTATTACTTTGCGACACCCACCACCTGACGGAGAACTGTAAATGTTCACGAGTCCGTCGAAGCAACTGTGTGACCATGCAGTAACGCAGTGGTAAAAGCATATTTCGGCCTTAACTGACACGTCACACACACACACACTCACACACACACACACAACACTAGAGGGCAGCACAGCCTTCATCAGACACGCATATGCAGAATATTCACAGATATGCAATGATCTTCACAAATAATTGAAAGAACATTTGCAGACATCTCTCTGTTTAAGAGCGGGCCAAACTCAGTTTATGCATCCCATAATACCCATCATCCTTGCTGACTATGGAAGCACAAACCCGCATCCGGAAGTAAAGTAAGCTGCCACTCAAAAGTCATGGTTGATTTCATCATCACTCTCAGTCTGCTGAAACTGGAGTAAACTGGAGTCTCTTGTCACTCTCAGTCTGCTGAAATTGGAGTAAACTGGAGTCTCTCGTCACTCTCAGTCTGCTGAAACTGGAGTAAACTGGAGTCTCTCGTCCTCTCTCTGGAGTCCCCTGACTGTCATGGAGGGTTCATCTCTGATTATCAGATGTAGTCCATTCTCTCTGGGTCTGTCTCCTCACAGCTCTACTCCAGACCTTTTTTGTCTAAACTTCCTTCAGGAGTGAAAAATAAGCCATCTATTGTCTAGAAAGTGGGTATTTATAGGTATTTAATGAATCTGCATGGTGTTCAGTTAAGGGTAGATCATGCTGTTATAAGCACAAATGTATTGGGTAATGCAATGAAAGAAATGCAATGTGTACAAAGGCCTGTGAATGATGTCTACCTTCATGTGTGGTGATTGTATGTGTTTCTTGTGTATTTATTTCTGTTTGCTTTGGTTGTTACAGACAGTGAGTGCTGCCTATAATTGCCGCTTTTCTCCTGGTATTAGTAAATATTGGTAAAACACCTCCAAGTGGTACTGTAACTTTACTTTTGTTTCTTTTCTTTCTTTTTCCCATTGTTTTTGTTTATTGGTTTATTGAACGGCCAGTATCGAGTCTCTTGCACCTGATCCTGCTCAATGAGCCTCTAACTTGCTCTGATTTTTACCAGTATTCCTCACTTGTTGACAAGTTGCCTTGTTTGTCTGTTTGCAAATGTTATAAGAGAATTCGGTATTCAGTTATGCTAGCTCTCATGGTATCTGCTACGTTAATGCCACATTATTTGACGTGAAATGTATGTATCTCTTTATTTCTGTCTGTTCCAGACAGTTTTATAAAATCGAAACGTCATGTAGGAATAATTGCATGCTGATAACTTCAGTAAACTCAAGGAAAACAAGACTTGTGGATTCACTTGAAATTCATTATCTTTATTCTGCAGACAAGTGTTAGCTAGCTGTCTAGTCCTGCAAGGTAGCAAACGCAGTATGAAGAAAGCATACAGAGAGAGAGGGCGATAGGGCCAGACAGCAATTTGTCATGTCCCCCCCCCAGGAATTACTCTCTGAAATTTGACCATGTATTGTCCCCCCCTACAAAGAAATGGGATCTCCGCCCCTGGCCTCACCCTACCCCTTACTCCCCTTACACAAACATCACCAGGAGGAAACAGTAGAAGGAAACCAAATTAAGTTTAATTAGAAACTTTGAAATTCTAAATTAGAAGCACACAAAGTTTACAAAAAAACGGGACAATTCGTGTCCCGGGAAAGAATATTAATTTCCAGGAAAATCGGGACGGGTGGCAACCCCACTCTTAACACATCTCCTTAACTCGTGGCTTAATATCACACAATGTTCCCAAACACACAACAAACAAACACATTTCCCTCCAGTCTGGTGAGACGATTAAAAGTCTATGTTGATTTCCTCTTGTGTAGGTAACATGAGGTTGAAGTTAGCGTATTTGTACTACAGTCTGTGTCTCTACTGCACGGTCTTCATTAATATTCCATTTAAAAAATAAACAGACTTGTTTTCGAAAAGAATTTAATTGTGAATTGAAAAAACAAACGCAATGGTTAACGAGATAAACATGAAATGATAACAGAACTTATCATAAAGAATTAGTGTGATTTTAAAACAGATACCAATGTATAATAAAACAATGAAATGATTTATAATTAAAAAAAATATTATCTTAATGAAATTAAGCAAGTAATAGTTCTTTGGCAAACACTAAGTGACACCATAAACACACAAGTAAATTCCCTTATAACATTAAACTGAGTAATATGCTGTGCAGGTTTACATGTGAAGTACAACTAAATCTATTACATTGAATCGTTTACAACACATCAATTAACTGAAAACATATTAGTCATCTACACCAGATGAACTATCTTACCCATGAGCTCTTTCACCTGCTTCTCTGCCTCTGTCTTATGACTGGTGGTATTACTGACACCTAAGAATGACTTGAACCACCCTGTACCACCCCTCTCATTAGGCTGCTGAGTGACTAGAGTGGTGTTGTTGAACACCTGATATCTCCCACCACACTTATGAATGAGCTGCTTAAGGTGTGGGTTCGTGTGTCTGACATAATCATCAATATGGGATGTCAGATCATCCCCACGTGTGAAGAGGATGATGGCTCTGTCCCTTACTCTGGTGTCCAGTGCTCTCTCTAACCTCTCTAAGATGTCTCTCTCTCCCTCAGTGAAGCGGCCAATCTGAATGACCAGCAGGTACACACACAGACCACCCTCTCTGCACAGCTCTCTGCACCTCAGAATGTGTCTGCTCGGCTTCTGAAGGTCTTCATCAAAGAAGTTTGGAGTGTCGATGACTGTCACCTCTTTGCCATAGATAGACTTTGTCTGCATCGCACACTCAATGGTGACAGGCTTGACGCTGGGCTCTGATGTGAAAGCCTTCTCTCCCAGGATGGTGTTCCCACTGGCACTCTTCCCAGAGCCATACTCCCCGAGAAGCACCAGGGTCAGCTGTCGTCTCTTCTGTTTGCCACCTGCACAGAGGAACATCACTGTGAAAACCTCTCTGCTCTCTGTAAAGTTTTGTCCTTTAGGACCCATTCTAGGGCTGTCACTTTTTATTTTAAATTCAGTCATTCATTCAAACGTGGGGGAAAATAACTATTCAAGGCATAATGACTTGTTCGAATTACATGTTAGGCTAAGCCTACTTCGTATTATAAATAACCACGCAAGTAACGTTTCCTATTTTGAAATACATTTACTCTTGATCAGTAAATTGTTAATGACGAACATAGGCCTACTGTATAGCAAATAATAAACTATCCTGTCCATATTACTAATGTGCCCTAACATTACAAGCTTAAACGTTACATCGTTGTCATGGCAACATTTACTGCTGTCAAATTTGTTGGCAAACATTTCTACAACTTGTCTATATGTGTGTGTAGCTAAGTGATTTATAGATTTGTTTGAATTGTTCAAACTTGACATTTGAAAAAAGTGTCAGCCGCAACCCATTCTTCAGAGATTTGCACTATTTGTAGGACATTTTATCTTTCAAAGCCTGAGCCTCTGCTCAGTACTGACAGAGGGCTGAAATCACTTTCATTAATCCATAATATTTTTCTTCTAAACCAAAGACAATGGTATAATTCTAGGCTAATAATAATGTTTCTAACACTGGCAATATCTACAATAATGACAGTAAAATAAAACTTCTGCCTGGAAGAAACCACAGTAAGACATACCTGGAACAGGACTGGGAACATCCTGAGGACTACTGGATTGGTCTGTTTCCATCTCTACTGACCTAGAAATATAAATTATTTAATCGAATATCAACGAGACTGACATGGGAACACTGGCAAGTTTTATTATGCGCAAAAATGAATATTTTGGCCTTACATTTTGCATTCAATCTGCTTCCTCCCTCTGTTTAGAAATTCTCCAAAACTGTATGTAGTATGATTGTGTTTGTTGATGATATGTTCACAGCATTTTATTACGTCTTCTTTGATGCTTATGCATTTATCAGAAAATCTACTACTAAACTTGTAACGTCCATCTGTGATGTATATCATTTTGTGAAAGATGTTCTCTCCAAAAACCTCATCCCACTTTCTCAGTTCTCCCACTGACTGCTTGGCCTTCTCCAGCACCACCAGGAAGAGGTGAGGGCCAGGGAAGGTGAGGGCTATGAGGTGTAACATGTGTTTGTCATTCAGGTTTGAGGCGTCTGGGGTGCTGATGATCACAGTGTCGTTGATCTGGGCTCCCATGTTAAACATTTATGGCGTCAGCATTAGATAAACTTCTACAGTATCTATATAAACCTTGTGCGATGTGTTATTGCGTCTCTCTCGTCTGCTGCAGTCTGGGAGTAAGCCCGGGCTCCCCCTCTCTCTGAGAGAGGGCCCGTGCTTTTCTCCGACCTGCTGGGACGTGGGTGAGCCCAACGTTGTTGTTGTTGTTGTTTAATAAATATACTTATATGCAACTCCGGAGTCCTGAGGTAACTTGAGTGAATTTTCACCTAACACCTACAGTATTATTAAAGGTTATGAGACATTGAGAATATAAGCTTTAATACATTGTAACCCTCCACTGTTCTGTTTCTTTGGTGAGACACTGGCTGTGACTACTGGAGGAAATTAACTGTCCTGCTGTTTGATGCTCATATAGTATCTGTCTTGCTGTTTGATGCACATATAGTTTCTGTCTTGTCAATGTGAAATGTCTACAGAGATTATTTGGTAGTACACCGATCACTCTAAAGACATCTATTATCATCAATTTCTGTTCAATGTTCCATATTCCATTATGTCAAAATGTTTTTACTCACTCCAGTTTCTCAAGCTTATAGTTTGGATCGTCCAGTAGTGCAGACAGCAGCTTCACTGAGTCTCCTAGTGTATTCCCTTTCAGATTCAGCTCTATCAGGTGTGAGGGGTTTAATGTCAGAGCTGAGGTCAGAGCAGCACAGCCTTCTTCTGTTATACTGCAGTTATTAAGCCTGTAGAGAGAGAGAGAGCAGGAAACGAATTATATTTATTGTTTTAGTTACATAGATGAACTATAATAGAAAGAAGCTTCTTTGGCTTCACTGAATTCTTAGACTTAAACACCTAAGAATGCAGACAGACAGACAGACACACATACACTGACATAGTCCTAGATGGAGTACTGTCTGTATTGTATCTGACTGTTACAGTCCTTTTAGCTGTGAAAAGTGTGATCCTGTTGGTGACTCACTCAGCAGAGTAGAGAGAGAGCAGAAAACTGACTAAAGATCTTAGTTTTTGTTTAGGTCAGAACAAATGAATCACCTTATTCTGGCTTCACTCAACTACTGAAAAAAACAGATCAACTACTGAAAAAACCTAGGTACACACACAGGGCTTCATTTACTAACATTGCGACCGCAGCGCAATCAGCGCCTTTGCCAAACGGCATATAGCGCACAGTATTTAGCATCGTATTTATCAAACAAGAACCTCGTCTGAATGTGTCGACGCCTTACCAGCGTAATCAGCGCCTAACCCCGCCCATTAGTGTTAACAGCGCACCGCTAAAATAGGGAAGAAAGAGCCTGCGTGTTCCTCCTGAATTAGAGCTTTTGGTTCACGAGGTTACAGCCAAAAACCATGCTTTTCAAAAACGCTGCCCTAGGTGGATAGGTGGAGATAGGTGGAGTTGTAGCGTGGACAGGGGAGTTGTAGCGTGGACAGGGGAAACTGAAGTTTTCAGACGTTCGGTTGCCATGGCACTGGGGGTAGCTTGCGCTTGAGAGGCTATAACATCAAAATAAACATGGAAGGTGAAATAAATATGCTGCTCTGTCTCTACAATTTACTTAGTTTAGTTAGTGTACTTCGAGTACAAGTACTTTTCCTGAATAGATACGCGTTACTCCTACGCAGAAGGCGAGCACTGTACTCGGTGTGCTTGAACGATGGGTGGAAATACGGTTTAAACCATACATGGAGCGGCGATTCTGGGTAAGACCTGGCCGAACAGCTAGCTGGTGGGAATTTTTTTATATGCCTATATTAAGTGATAAATCAAATATAAAAATTTAAACAAATAACATTTCTGATGTTCGTATTTTTCAAATTTCTCACAAGCACATAGTTTTCATTTAGCAGCTGATATGTCATGCTAAAACACCTCTTGTTTCGTTACTAATACATAATTAGGCGCACTTTACGGATCTCCTCCCATCTCTTTGCGACGAACACCCACTTTCCCTTATACCCTCCCAGCAGCGGTAATCTGCGCTTTTACTCAAGTGCGCCGCCTTTGGAAATACGGTTTTATGTCTTTACCTGCAGTATTACGCCTGAAATGGGCGCAATCCAGTTAGTAAATGAGGCCCACAGACCCTCACACTGTAATAATGCAATTCAGCTGACGCCAGTGAGTAACTCATCCACTTTCTTACTGGTAACATCACAGAATTAAGACGCCATAGAGAGTTTCAATTCTGCTCTGGCTGCTGCAGGGATAATTACAGTTATTATGATATTAAATGGAATGAGAAGGAGAAGAATAATTTCTTTACTAAATACACAGTGTAAGAAAACATGTTTTGGCTTGTTTTTATTTAAACACACGAAAATATGCTAAATTCCTTATGTCACTGGCTCATGAAAGTACTCATACCCAACACCCCACACAACCATAGAACCTGAGCAGCAGGATACAACAACAACAATAAAATAATAGTTTTACCAGACAACAATTATTATACTGATATTATAACCACACATATATCTTTAGTGTATGTTACCGTAAAAATCAGGATTGAATCTGTAACTCAATAGTTGGAATTTCCTGGCTTTCTATTGTGACTATAAGGGTTTGTTTAGTTTATTTCATCAAACACTCTTTGTCTTTTTACTTACAGCAGTCTCTGTAGTTTACAGTGTGGATTCCCCAGTAGAACAGAGATATGGTCCACTCCTGAGTCTCCTAGTTTATTTCCACTCAGATTCAGCTCTATCAGGTGTGAGGGGTTTGATCTGAGAGCTGAAGTCAGAGCAGCACAGCCTTCTTCTGTTATACTGCTGTCATTAAGCCTGGAGGGAGAGAGAGTGTTGGGGAAGGTGGGTGGCAACCGTTACTGACTCCATACGCAAAACTGTGAAATAGCAGAAAATCAGCAATGACAGCAAACGTTCTTCTGGTGAATAAATTGGAAAGAAAATATTGGTGATTGTTGAAAATTTTATTTTTAGTATTTGGTGAACTGTTTTGGTTTAGCCCCGCACTAAAATATTATGTAAATAAAATATCGAATCAATATTCATTACTTTACTATTCCAATGTTTGGTGTGTGTGTGACCTATTAATGCATATGAAAACCAGTGCCTGCTCTTACAGTACAGTAACGCTTTTCTACTGGTCGGTACATTGGGGTGAAACAGAGAGGAAAGTCTTTTGCTTTCCTTAAATCTGCTTTCTTTAGTTTTCATTGTCATATTTAAAATAAAGAAATGATCAAACAAATAACACCACTAACTTAAGTGTCTTCAGTTTGCAGTGAGAATCCTGCAGTAGAGCACAGATCTGCTTCACTACTGAGTCTCCTAGTTTTTTCCCACTCAGATCCAGCTCTGTCAGGAGTAAGGGGTTTGTACCCAGAACTGAAGTCAGATAAGCACAGGCTTTCTCTGCAGCATCACTCTTCAACAACCTGTAGAGAGAGAAACAAGAAATCATGAATAAATAACAAATAATAATTACATTTTTTTTAAAAATACTTATGCGTGTGTGTCATTGCTGCTCCCAGCCCCTTTACAGTCTGGGGTGTTCCCAGATTAGTTTACAATGGACATGACAAACTCTACACTGGAATAACGGATGTTAACGTGATTAACTCTAAACTTGTCAGTCTGCTGTGAAAATCAGTGTTCTATAGCCCTATCAAGGCTATAATCAATTAGATATAACTTATCTCTATTCGTCTCTATTGAATGATAGAGAATATAGAATTATTTTAACAAATAACATTGAGCAATTTAATAGATGAACAGAATGCTGGACACATATAGAGATCGTATGCTCTTTTGTGAAGTTTTCTCACCTCAGGGTCTGAAGTTTTTTAACATGAAGTAAATGATGTAGATCAGTGAGGAGCTCCACTCCAGAGTCTCCAGGGTCGTTCCCTCTCAGGTCCAGCTCCACCAGGTGTGAGGGGTTTGATTTGAGAGCTGAAGTTAGAGTTGCATATCCCTCTCCTGTTATACCACAGTCATAAAGTCTAGAGAAAATAGAGGAGTTTTTCAGTGATACTGCAAAAAACATCATAGAAAACATTAACAACTGAAAATATTCATTTTCTGACACTGGCCTAACAGTGCCTTAGGAGGGATTTAAAGAGTAACATTTGTATCTGACCATGTCTTTCCAATATGAGAGACTACTGGTTATAAAAATATCAAATATTTTAACGTAAACACTACAGCTATACAGTCATCTTAGAGGGGTTTGATTCGAGAGCTGAAGTCTGAGCAGCACAGCCTTCTGCTGTTATACTGCTGTTATTTAGCCTGTAGAGAGAGAGTGCAGGAAACTCAATACAGTTTTTATCTTTACTCTTTTAGTTACAGTACAGTTCAATACAGTTTTGTATTTAGAACAGCAGCAATTCGTTCTGGGAAACACAGCTGTTACACTGGTAATATAATTGTGTACAGTATATTCCTTTGTTTTATGTTACAGTAAAACTGTTTTATAGAGCATGCAATTTATTGTCTGTCCATTGTAAATATTTGTGATTATTGAAAATATGAGCTTTATTATTTGTTTCCTTCTGCAGTAACCTGTTTTGGTTTAGCCCTGCGCTAAAATATGATGTTAATAAAATATCTAATCAATATTCATTGCTTTACAATTCGAATGTTTGGTGTGTGTTTCCCCTATGAATGCATATGAAAACCAGTGCCTGCTCTTACAGTACAGTAAAGCTTTTCCACTGGTCGGTACATTGGGGTGAAACAGAAAGGAATGTCTTTTGCTTTCTTTATATCGGCTTTCTTTATTTTTTATTGCCAGATTTAAAATTTGAAAAATTATCAAACAAATAAAACCACTAACTTAAGTGTCTTAAGTTTGCAGTGAGAATCATCCAGTAGAGCACAGAGCTGCTTCACTCCAGAGTCTCCTAGTTTGTTCCCACTCAGATCCAGCTCTGTCTGGAGTAAGGGGTTTATACCCAGAACTGAAGTCAGATACGCACAGGCTTCCTTCGCAGCTTCACTCTTCAACAACCTGTAGAGGGAGAAACATGAATCGTTGTTAAAATAAATAAATAATAATAATTACAAAAATAGTAAAAATACTTATGTGTGTTTGTGTTATTGTTGCTCCCAGCCCCTTTACAGTCTGGGGTGTTCCCAGATTCGTTTACAATGAACATGACAAACTCTACACTGGAATAACGGATGTTAACGTGATTAACTCTAACCTTGTCAGTCTGCTGTGGAAATCAGTGTTCTATAGCCCTATCAAGGCTACAATCAATTAGATATAACTTATCTCTATTCTTCTCTATTGAATGATTGATGTATCATATAGAATTATTTTAACAAATAACATGGAGCAATTTAATAGCTGAACAGAATGCTGGACACATATAGAGATCGTATGCTCTTTTGTGAAGTTTTCTCACCTCAGGATCTGAAGTTTTTTAACATGAAGTAAATGATGTAGATCAGTGAGGAGCTCCACTCCTGAGTCTCCAGGGTCGTTCCCTCTCAGGTCCAGCTCCACCAGGTGTGAGGGGTTTGATTTGAGAGCTGAAGTTAGAGTTGCATATCCCTCTCCTGTTATACCACAGTCAGAAAGTCTAGAGAAAATAGAGGAGTTTTTCAGTGATGCTGCAAAAAACATCATAGAAAACATTAACAACTGAAAATATTCATTTTCTGACACTGGCCTAACTGTGCCTTAGGAGGGATTTAAAGAGTAACATTTGTATCTGACCATGTCTTTCCAATATGAGTGACTTCTTGTTATAAAAATATAAAATATTTTAACGTAAACACTACAGCTATACGGTCATCTTAGAGGGGTTTGATTCGAGAGCTGAAGTCTGAGCAGCACAGCCTTCTGCTGTTATACTGCTGTTATTACGCCTGTAGAGAGAGAGTGCAGGAAACTCAATACAGTTTTTATCTTTACTCTTTTAGTTACAGTACAGTTCAATAAAGTTTTGTATTTAGAACAGCAGCAATTCGTTCTGGGAAACACAGCTGTTACACTGGTAATATAATTGTGTACAGTATATTCCTTTGTTTTATGTTACAGTAAAACTGTTTTATAGAGCATGCAATTTATTGTCTGTCCATTGTAAATATTTGTGATTATTGAAAATATGAGCTTTATTATTTGTTTCCTTCTGCAGTAACCTGTTTTGGTTTAGCCCTGCGCTAAAATATGATGTTAATAAAATATCTAATCAATATTCATTGCTTTACAATTCGAATGTTTGGTGTGTGTTTCCCCTATGAATGCATATGAAAACCAGTGCCTGCTCTTACAGTACAGTAAAGCTTTTCCACTGGTCGGTACATTGGGGTGAAACAGAAAGGAATGTCTTTTGCTTTCTTTATATCGGCTTTCTTTATTTTTTATTGCCAGATTTAAAATTTGAAAAATTATCAAACAAATAAAACCACTAACTTAAGTGTCTTAAGTTTGCAGTGAGAATCATCCAGTAGAGCACAGAGCTGCTTCACTCCAGAGTCTCCTAGTTTTTTCCCACTCAGATCCAGCTCTGTCTGGAGTAAGGGGTTTATACCCAGAACTGAAGTCAGATACGCACAGGCTTCCTTCGCAGCTTCACTCTTCAACAACCTGTAGAAAAAAATGTATATATTCCTAGTTATGACCATGTTGAACCATACCTCTCCTTCTCAGATCACACCATGCTTTATGCATGTTTTTTTCATTAAGCAGATGTTAGAAACAAATAACTAAAACTGATATGCAATACATTAATACATGAATTGATGTATTTATTAAAGGGTACTTGAAAAAATAAGTCCAAAAAGCTCTGTTTGGTTTAGTGCAGCATATGTTAAAAAACAAATAAAACATTGCATGTAAAGGGTTTATACATTCATTGATGTATTTATATCAAATTACTTAAAAAAATATTGTTTCCAAATAGCTGTTTGATTTAGTGCAACATGTAATGGACTTCTCAGCATCTCATTTACAACACTTCACTGATGTCCCAGCATGAGAGCTTGAACGGCTCCAGTTCCCTCGGTGTCACGTCGGCTCTAAGCTCTACTCCTGCCACGCCCCCTCCTGATTCAACTCATCTGCCTCCATCACATTCCAAGTTCCCTGATTGCCTAATCACGAGCACCTGTCACTCCCTCCACCAGTCTACTTAAACTCCTCACTCCCCTCACTTATTGTCTGATCTCGCCTTGTATGGACATATCTTCCTGCTCCTTCCTCAAGCTCCGGACTACTAGCTTCCAGTGTTTAATCCTGCTCCTTCGTCAAGCTCCGGACTACTAGCTTCCAGTGTTTAATCCTGCTCCTTCGTCAAGCTCCAGACTATTAGCTCCCTGTGTTAGTTCCTCTTCCTTCGTCAAGCTCCAGACTATTAGCCCCCCGTGTTAGTTCCTGCTTCTTCATTTCCCATGGTTTAGTTAGTTCTGGTGTTCAAGAGTTTTGTTCCTTAGTTTAATTCCAACCATGGACTGGACTGTGTCTGTTTCAAGGTTATTATAGTTAACGAAAACTAACGAAAAAACGAAAACGAGGTGTGATTTTTCTTTTCGTTAACTGAAATAAAAATAAAAACGAGGCTTTATAAAAAAACGATAACTAACTGAAACTGTATTGTGTCTTTACAAAACTAACTAAAATAAAATAGAATTATAGAGAAAATGTCCTTAGTTTTCGTCTTTGTCAATGTATTTCATAGATGTCAATTGATTTCATACATAGCGTCTATCTTCCGCCGTACCACTTTTACTACACGCCCCTCACCTGGTATTATGGCGGCAAAAGTCGGGAGAAAGCGACAGAGTCCTATTTGGGATTACCTGGAACAGTAACGTGCGGTGAGGTTCGTGGCTGGTGAGGCACTGACTCTTTCAGAGTCAGATTTACAAATATATAAACCCAATACAGTAGCTTAAATCACCATTCAATTGGCAGCTTGCACATTGACTACTGGTTGTTTTTCATATCAGCATTCTAACATAGGTAAGGTGGCTACATACAGTTGGCAGCTGCTAGCTTGTGATGAACTCGTGTTAATATGTGTGATTATGTACAACTTTAGCTGCAATTCCTCAAAATCAGCTCAC
This sequence comes from Clupea harengus, assembly GCF_900700415.2. Lineage (NCBI taxonomy): Eukaryota > Metazoa > Chordata > Actinopteri > Clupeiformes > Clupeidae > Clupea > Clupea harengus. The sequence goes on along the minus strand of NC_045171.1, from coordinate 21,600,884 downwards.
CAAAGTGATCACAACCACTTGTTTGATGTTAAATGGCTTTACATAGACATTAAACAATCCTAAGAGAACGGGAAATTAACGGAGCAAGGGCTTTCTCTGATATCAATGTAATGTTAGCGAATGAGGGGTGAGATACCCCCCTGCTAATATTTAGTCTCCGCTGTACGTCCAAAACCAAATCTATTCTTGAGGTTCAAAATATTTTCAAAACATTTTGGCTTTGGATGTGAGAAGTCGATCGAGTTATCTTCTGTCCCGTCGTTTCAAGCATTCATTTTAGCTACGGCATTGGTCTCCCATTATTGATCAATTCACGTTTTGATTGAAAGTCCAGTTATGAGAAATGTTTTAGCTTAGCTATAGAATCTTCCATTTTCGTAGTCAATGTCAAATATAAGAAGAGTAACGGCAGAACAAGAATAAACCCGACCGGTGGGCTCTCGCATGCTCCCTTTATTGAAGCAGAGGTACTATTTGCCTCCTCTCCGTGCTTTTTCACTGCGGCTTTACGTCAGATCAGCAAAACTAAATAGGTTCTACGCATGCGCTCAACCTAGTTTGTGAGGGATTGCGCAATCTGAGATGAGGCACAGCTCGTCGCTGCCTCACCGTCTCGCTGTCTCCTGTCTGTTTGAACAGGACATGCGCAAATTCTGTTTTTATTACATATTATTTATTATAGCTTGTATCTTCTATTCATTTTGAGCATTTTGTTTTGACTGCCCCCCCCCCCCCCCTTGGTTTCTTGCATTCCGCGGTAAAGACTAAAACTAATACTGAAACTAATAAAAACTAAACTCAAACTAAGCATTTTCAAAAAATAGAAACTAAACTAAACTAGCAAACCCGCTTTAAAAACTAATTAAAACTAAACTGAAATTGAAAACAAAAAGTCAAAACGAAATAAAAATAAAAACTAGTGAAAAACGCAAAACTATAATAACCTTGGTCTGTTTCTTCTGAAATATCTTTTGAGCGTGTGTTTTGTTACTAGTATAGTTAAGTTCTATCTCCAGCCTGTAGTACCCTTTACCCTTGTAATGCAGTCTGTTCAGTTTTCCGTTTGCCTGTTATCTGTCTCTGGCTGACTCTGAATAAACTCCATCATCGTTAAGTCTGTGTTTAACCTGAAGTCCATGACACTGGGCTCGTGGAAGTGCACACAACCATACCACTGCAGAAAAATAATCCAAGGGGAAACACTGGTGACATTTCGATGTTAAGCATCGGGTGTAACAAAACAAACTGCCCAACCAAATTTCACATCATTGTACAAGTTGTTGCGAAGTGATTTATAACATAATCTTGTGGGTTCATCATCATATGAGTTATATTCAGCCTCTGTGATGAGTTGGAAGTTGTTTGCTTTCCTAGTGTTTTTTTTTATCATGCTGATATTACCCCCATCATTTTATATTAGTGCTGTCAAACTATTAAAATATTTTATCGCGATTAATCACATTTATGTCATAGTTAACTCAAAATTAATCGCGATTAATCGCACATTTTTATCTATTTTAAATGTCCCTTCATTTATTTATTTTTTCCATCATTTTATTTTTATTTTAATGCCCTTATCAACATGGAAAAGTGGATTGGCTTGCTTCATGCAAATGTTTTATTTTATTGAAAACCAACATTGCCAAACAGGGCGGTACAAAATAAAATTATAAAGTGCACATTTCAGGTAAACAAGGACTCAGCCTATAGTGCAGTTAAACCATGGCTTAATATTTTATTTTTTTCAAGTTTGTTGGGAACATAGCAGTCAGGCCTCATATTTCAGAAACAATGAACTGGAACAGTTAGGTTACCAATAAAAGGTAAGCCTACTACTTCTTTGCTTTCAGCCAGCTGCCTGTTGACATTTTCAGACAACAGTGAAGCTTGCTTCTTTTGCACAATACAACTTTTAAAAGTAAACTTTCCATTCAGAAGCTTTTTATCATCCATTTCGCCGTATCGCGCTCACCATTCACTCAAATCGCAACGTTAGCCTACTACACAGTTTGCGAGGCCAAAAAGAACGTTAATCTAAAAAATAAATAAAAGAAATCTCGCGTTAATTCACGGCGTTAAAATGGGTTTGCGTTAACGCCGTAATAACGCGTTAAACTGACAGCACTATTTTATATATATTTTTTGTCCCTCAATAAAGCAAAATGACGAACTCTAGCCTCTCCATAGATCTAGAAAGAACCATGTCTCTATGTCTAATGAGCTAGTTAATGTGGACAATGACACGCTTAACAATGTAACCAACTAATCGACTATTAGATTAGTTGGTAATTATTCTTACAGTCTATTTTATTCAATTAATCTGATTTATTTGATTCATTTGACTACTTGTTTCAGCCCTAAACAAAATGCTGCAATACAAGTCAAAGGGGTAACAGAGAGCTGGAAATATTAAGAGTACAAGTAGTTCTATTAAAGAGCTAAAATGCTGTATTTCAATACACAATCTAGCATGTTTACTGCACTTATGATTCTTCTACCAGGCACTGTTCAGACATTTTCTTACCTCAGTGTCTTCAGTTCACAATTTTGATCATTTAGTAATTTAACTAGATCAGTGAGCAGCTTCACTCCTGATTCTCCGGGGTCATTTCCTCTCAGGTCCAGCTCCAACAGGTGTGAGGGGTTTGATTTCAGAGCTGAAGTCAGAGCAGCGTATCCACCTCCTGTTACACTACAGTCTGACAGACTGTGGAATGGAGAGATAACATGATGGATTCATAAATGGTGATTATTTAATTACTGGGTGGCTTAAGACCATTTTACAGTCTATTAAGTTTATTTCATCATACACTCTTTGTCTTTTTACTTACAGCAGTGTCTGTAGTTTACAGCTTGGATTCTCCAGTAGAACAGAGATGTGCTTCACTCCTGAGTCTCCTAGTTTATTCCCACTTAGATCCAGCTCTATCAGGTGTGAGGGGTTTGATCTGAGAGCTGAAGTCAGAGCAGCACAGCCTTCTGCTGTTATACTGCTGTTATTAAGCCTGGAGAGAGAGAGAGAGGAAAAAGAGGGACCTTTCATTGCATTAGCTTAACACATGAAAACAGATACGTTGCTGATTATTTAATTACTGAGTGGCTTAAGACCACCTTGGATGAAAGAAGAGGCCATATACGTCAAGTATCTTCATAAATAATTCAAGGGGGAAAAAAAACTTTCACTTCCTTTTTATATTTTAATAATTAAAAGTCTGTTTAGTATATTTCATCGTACACGCTTTTTTTTTTTTTTTTTTACTAACAGCAGTGTCTGTAGTTTACAGTGTGGATTCTCCAGTAGGACAGAGATGTGCTTTACTCCTGAGTCTCCTAGTTTATTCCAACTCAGATTCAGCTCTATCAGGTGTGAGGGGTTTGATCTGAGAGCTGAAGTCAGAGCAGCACAGCCTTCTTCTGTTATACTGCTGTTATTAAGCCTGTAGAGAGAGAGAGAGAGAGAGAGAGAGAGAGAGAGAGAGAGAGAGGGAGAGAGAGGAAAGTGTGAAAATGTTATGATTACAACAGTGTTTCATTTACTGAAGAACTATGCTTTTAATAGTGCCTGTTATACTCTCTGCTGGTTGGACTGGCTTGTCCTGCCACAAGTTTCCGCCAGTTTCTCTTTCCCAATTGCTTTTGCCCTGTCTACCACTTCATACGTTAACAAGAAGATAGACTAGTTAACAACTGTATATAATAAGATGATGATGATGATACTATGTTTACTTGCACATTGAGAGGTATGGATGATATGGGAAGTCCCCAACCAATAGCACTTGATAAGTTGGCAAGAAGACTACCCCGCATTCGACAATTTTTACTGCCAAAAGATTTGGCATGAGCTGTAGTTTGAGTCCGCCTTAAAACAGCAATACGGAGTTCTGTTCCAAAACTAGTAAGCTAACTACCTAAAAGGCATGCAAAAACCTTGCAAACACCACCAACAGCCCAGCTGACAATGATAGAAGCTTGCCAACACACTAACTGGTGTCTTTTGGCAGTTTGTCATGCGTGTGAAAGCTTTTCTTCCATTTTTGCAGGGTTTACCAGCCTGTTACACAGAGCTACATAGGGCATATCCTGGATGGCTAGTGGGGAAGACACAGGTGTTTATCTGTCCTTCACATGACCATATGCTATCAAAATTAATTTGAGGATGGTACCAAAAGTAGTTGCCTGTAAAACCATATCTCAAAAAGTGTCAAATTGTTGCGTTGTGTTTCTTTAAAATGAAAAAAAAATACCTAACATGTCATTCTAAAAGAGATGGGCTTACTTCAGTTTCTCCAGTTTACAATGTGTATCCTCCAGTCCAGAAGTCAGCTGCTTCACTCCTGAATCCTGTATTTTATTGTTGCCCAGATCCAGTTCTCTCAGAGTGGACCGATCTGATCTGAGAAATGTGGCTAGATCCGAGCAACTCTTCTCTGTTAATTCACAGTCAGACAACCTGAAGTCAAAATAATTGCCATTATTTACATAACATTTTACATTACATTAACATTACAGATTAACACCAACATTACTGCTACGACCCCTACTACTTCTACTACAGACTTGGCATTTCTCCTGGTCTCCTTTCTAAATATATTGTTACATCAGTGTCTATGGATGATGTCAATAATGTGCTATAATGTACGATAGAGAAAGAGGACTATCCCAAATACCAGTGTAATTATCACAGGTGAAATGTAAATAATAACAAATAACAATATCTTGTAGGGACAGATGACAGATGACAGATTCAAAGGAATACTTCAAACAGCTCTGAACTCAAACTTTGATTTTCACGATACTTCCTTTTTGTGTGTGTTTGTTATAGTATGAAATAGTTTGAATTGCTGGATGTATTCATGGCATTATCAACTGTGACAACACTAACAGAGTGGTAGCAGTTACATATGTTACGACTGGTGGGTGATGTGAAGGACTCAAATGCACGACTCAGCACAGGGGTAGGTTGAAAGGGTTAAACGTTTTACTAGCCGGGTTCGGTACACAGGTAGGCAGTCCAAGAGTAGCAAACAATCCAAACAGGGAAAAGGCAGGAGAATAGTCGTAGTACAGGCAGAGGTCAGAAGCACGAGTAATCACATTAACCAGGAGGAAGCGCTAATCGCTAATCGCTAGAAACACGAGGAACAGCGGGGAAAAAGCAAGGAACATACCAGGTAACATAAACTTACGAAGACGCCACGAGAAACAAGAAAACAAGGACTATATATACACACAGGCAACAGATAACAAGGGACAGGTGAGAACAATCAAGGCGGGGCAGACAAAGACACAGGTGGACTAAACAAGGGGAATTAACAGGACACAGGTGAAACCAATAATACAAACAAACCGGGAGATTGGGAACAGGTGAGGGGTGGAGACACGGACAACAACAAGAGGGCACATGGCATAGACAAACAAACATAGGAAAGCACATGGCGGGAACAAGGAAGCACGAGGACAAGACAAGGGAACAAACATGTGACAACACAAGGGAGACAAACTCAGAAATTAAACACGGACAGAACACAGACCTTACAACACATAGTAGCAACATGTCTAAATATGTCAAGAATCTGACATTTATATCTAAGTTTTTTTTACATTGCTACATCCATATAGAACTCTCAACATTCTTATGACTTTTTAGTGCTTGTATTTGGTATAGAAACAATAGCATAGTTCTACTGTGTGGGATTAATTGAATTGATTGACTAACTCACATCCGTAATCAATCTGAGAAATTATCTGAAAATTCTCATGTCTTGTTATTGTTAAAGGAAACAATTTCTTTGCATTTAAATGTAAACTTCAACCCAAAGTATAGATTTAAAAAATAAATATGATAAAACGATATAATGTTTGATGTGGTGTTTGCTCACCGTGTACAGTATGTACGACAGTAAACATTTTAACTTAATGAAATACAGGTAATGTCAATGGGCCTCATTCTCGACATTTTCTGAAATTTCTTCTGAATGTTTTCTTACGGACTTCGGAAGACCAACGTAAGAAAAACATCTCCGCCTGATTCATGAACGCCTGAAAATGGGTTCTTACGCAGCCGAAGTGTTCTCGGCAATGCTCCCCCGAATGAGTATTCTTAAATTGAATGCAGGTTCTCGAATTCAACCCAAGCGCTCTTTGGTGACGTGGTTGATTGCGTTACTGTTGATCATCTGTCCATCATCGTATAAAGCCCGACCTGACAATTTGATTGGTACGAACAGCTTTTTGTTCGGGCATAGTTTCTCCCCAACGGAGCAATGCCAGACCGAACTTCCCGACCTCAAATGTTGTGGGCGGGGCTAAGTTCGGCTGGCACCCAGGCTACCTTATAAGGGCACGCAACCATATTAACGTTTGCAGTCAGAATCGACCGAATCCACGCGAAAGCAAGTCGAAAGCGAGTCATGTCAAACGCTAAATAGCAGTCGTAAATCGCCCAGTTGTCTTAAATGCAATTCTTCATAAAACCACCAGATGCCCCACAGGGCCGCTCCGTGTTAGAAGGGTTAAGGGCTGAATTTGTGAGAAATCGTTGGTGATTGCGTTGACATCAAATCTACAGACATCCTCGGATTTAAATAATCTTAATAATAATAAATACGAGAATATTTGTATCATTAAAAATTACGTTTCACATTTATAGTCATGATTCTACGAGGCATCGTGATATCATAAAATAAATAAAAGCACTACACGAACACTGCAAATGTAAGTGAATAAATAAACAAGCACTAAACTCAATCGTGTGGGTATAGCCATAGTGGAATAGAATGGACACATCTACTTCGGCTGTGTAAGAACCCATTTTCAGGCGTTCATGAATCAGGCAGAGATCTTTTCTTACGTTGGTCTTCTGAAGTCCTTAAGAAATAATTTCATTCACATTTACATTTAGTCATTTAGTAGACGCTTTTGTCCAAAGCGACGTACAAGGGAGAGAACAGTCAAGCTACGAGCAATAGAGACCTAGTGTAACAATAAATACTATTTTACATAAGAAATAAGAAAAAAAGAAATAGAAAGGAAAAAGAAGTGCAGGAATGTAACTGCTGTAAGTGCAAGTTAAGCACTAGTCGAAGTGCCAGTTAGGAAGGGAGGTGCTCTCTGAAAAGCTTCTTAAAGGTAGAGAGGGACGCCCCTGCTCTGGTAGTGCTAGGCAGTTCGTTCCACCACATTAACATTCACTATGATCTGTTGGTTTCTCTCAGTGAGAGAAAAAACAAAACTGGTGAATGTTTGCTGTAAAGTCACTGGTGTAAATGTAGATGGTCTTTGCCACAGTGTAATTTGCTCCCCTCAAGGCAGAGGTTCTACCATCCTAGAGGAATTATTATACAAAGTCTTTTATACCACCAGCTATTGGCTTTTAAACAAAGATGGACCCGTTCTGTGACTAACTGTGGATGTGATATTATAGCCCCAATTTTTCACTTTTCAGTTTTCTTTTCTTCTTGCTGCTTTTTTTGTATGGTTCTAGTGGCAATGGATAAGTGACGTTTGGTGCTCACAGTGTACTGTGTATATAATATAAATATATATTGTATATAAATATGGTATGGATTCCTTATCTTTTGACCTCTCTTTGCAAGCCAAATCGCCCCTCAAGGATATTGAAGCTTTACTCCACAGTCATCTTCAGATTAGCTCAGACAGTATTGTGCTTTGTGGTTCAGTAGTGGCTAGAAAGCTAGTCATTAAGTGCTTTATTCACTTTGTTTCAACAATTTTCACTGTGTTAATCTTCTTGGCTCATAAATATTGCAGTGATTCATGTCCTGTGTCTCAAACGCATTTGTCTCCTATGAGATACATAATGCAGAATGTTGGAAAGTAAATATGAGTACGTCATCAACATTCTATTAACACACAGGAACAAACAGAAAGAAATACCAAGTGACCTGCAAAGACTATGTCCTCCAATCAGACACAGAAGAAAAACACAACCATTCTTTAAAATAAATCAGAGTGCTAACATAGAGTCTTCAGTTTGCAGTGTGAAGTCTGATACAACGTTTCTTTTCATAATGTAATGTAAGAAGATTTTATTCTTTAAAAGTTTTTTAAAGATTTTCTTTAAAAAAAGCTGTGTCATGTGCCTAATGTCAATGTAGTGACATGCCAATGTCAACGCCAAAATGTCATTTTCCAAGTAATGGATGGAAAATGTGGAAACACTAACTTAAGTGTCTTCAGTTTGCAGTGAGAATCGTCCAGTAGAGCACAGAGCTGCTTCACTCCTGAGTCTCCTGATTTCTTCCCACTCAGATCCAGTTCTGTCAGGAGTAAGGGGTTTGTACCCAGAACTGAATTCAGATAGGCACAGGCTTTCTCTGCAGCATCACTCTTCAACAACCTACAGAGAGAGGAGGAATATGTTTATGTAAATAACCATTCATTAACAGTCTACTGTTACAATATTCCCAAATATTTGGGAGAGATATCAGGCCAGGTAACACAGAATATAAACTCATAACCCTACATAATTTCATCCATTTATAATAAAGTACATTCATAATTTTTTTCTAAAATAAAGAAAATAATCTCAAATCTTAAATCTGTTCTTCACATTCTCTTACAATATTGATGGATAATTTGTATAAATAAGTTATCTCGCCTCATTGTCTTCAATTTACAATGTGGACCATCATGTAAATTGTAGAAATCAGTGAGCAGCTTCACTCCTGAGTCTCCAGGGTCATTCCCTCTCAGGTCCAGCTCCGCCAGGTGTGAGGGGTTTGATTTCAGAGCTGAAGCCAGAGCAGCATATCCATCTCCTGTTACACCACAGTCTGAAAGTCTAGAGAGGGGAGAGAACTTCGTGTTGCTCTTTTATATTCAACCATTCACACACTGCTTATTTTAAAAGATGATAATTCATTGATTACTGTATTTAAAAAAACATATGAGATTATATACCTTGAATAACACATAATGTCTTCCAAAGGTTTTTTTTTTTAAAAATGCCCTCACCATAAAAGTCAAAGGCCTTTTCTCTTTAATAAAAAAATACCTTGTCTCCTGATGATTATGAAGATGAAATATATTTTTTGAGATGATGGTAATTATCTGATTGCTATTTTTCTCCAGAACTCACCCCAGTTTCTGTAGTTTACAGTGTGGAATTATTTTTTTAATTTTGCTTGTTGTCACTTTACTTACAGCAGTTTATGTAGTTTACAGTGTGGATTCCCCAGTAGAACAGAGATCTGTTTCACTCCTGAGTCTCCTAGTTTATTCCCACTCAGATTCAGCTCTATCAGGTGTGAGGGGTTTGATCTGAGAGCTGAAGTCAGAGCAGCACAGCCTTCTTCTGTTATACTGCTGTTATTTAGCCTGTAGGGAGAGAGAGAGAGAAAAAATAAAGGTTATTCATGTCTTTCATAAAGTGCCAAACTTTTGTGCTTAAAAGAGAACCGTCATTTTTACCTATTATTACTGATATAATATTTTGTTGATGTTGCAATGGAAGCATAAAATATCACGTCACTTGAAGGTCCGTAGTTCTTGCACTTGGAAAACAGAAAGGCTGAAAGGGTGGAAGGTGCATTACTGCCATCTCCTTACAGTAGTTTCTGTCTGTAGGCCGCACCCGAGTATTAACTGCAGGGCTACAGAAGTTTTACGCTAATTTTACTAAATCAATGTATAAACCTCGGTTAGTAGTTGGGAACTAATACTAATCCACTAATAAGTGGAATTGTCCCAAGCTACGTCAGACATTTGTGACAAAATTGATGAAAAGATTGCTGACGTGAGTACAACTTTGAGAGGTGAAATAGCCACTCCAAGTTGAACAGCTTTCAGGAAAATGTTTGGACTTGGAGGGACAGTCTAAACGACAGAATCTGAGAATTGCTGGAGTTAAAGAGGGGGAAGAAAATGGTCAGAAAACCAGGGATTTCGTGGCGCAACTGCTTATGGATGTTTTAAAGCTGGATGAAAAAACAGTGATAGACCGAGCACACAGAGCCCTGCGCGAGCGCCCCGGTGGCGATGAGCCATCTCAACATCTGATTTTAACGGTGCACTACTGCAATGTTCTGGAGGACATACTGACCAAACGCCTCATTTATCAAGGGTGGGAGGGTAGATGGAGTGTCATTTAGCTTGTGGTTACATATACAGTAACAACAGAGAGAGGAGAGAGTCTAAGCCTTACACTCTAAGGACAGATGCCTGTAATCAGCTTACATAATGCACAACAAAACACTTAAATAGAAGAAGAGGGATGATACAACATTTTGTTCATGGAATGTAAATGGTATTCACGAACCAGTCAAAAGAGGCAAAGTGCTTGCGCACCTTAAATCACTACAAGTTGACATTATTTTCTTACAATAAACGCACCTGAAGAATGACTCTCATGCTAGGCTCAGGTGTAGGTGGATACAACATACCACTCACACTTTTCAGTAAAGGCTGGAGGCACAGCCATTTTGTAGGGGAGTTCCTTTGAATCACCTATCTACAATAGCAGACAGGGATGGGAGATGTATCATGGTTGTGGGGGAAATCCATTCTACACCAATAACCCTACTAAATGTGTACTGACCAAACAACGATGACCCTGACATCTTTAGAAAGGTTTTAAATCTGATACCAGATATTTCTAGCACTAATCTAATAATTGGTGGCGATTTTAACTTAGTATTTGATACTTATTTGGATAGGTCTTCTACACAGAGGGTGCAACCTTCCAAGGCATGCAACTTTTTGAAATCCTAGATTGAAAACATGAATGTTTCTGAAGTATGGCGGATTTCTAATGCTACTGGTAAAGAGCATTCCTTTTATTCCAAAGTACATAATGTCTATACTAGAATTTACTTTTTCTTAGTTGATGGAAAACAATTACCACTTTCCTATAATGCAAAATATCACAATATTATTATTTCTGACCACACAGCCCAGTATCATTTTCACTAAAGCTTGGCGAAAATGTGCCTATCCAGAGAAGCTGGAGATTTAACCCCCAGCTTATCACAGATGCAAAGTTCTGTGAATATCTAGAACCAAACATTAAAATATTTTTTTAAACCAATGATAAAAATGATACCTCTCCTACACTACTATGGGAAGCTTGTAGGTCTTATTTGAGAGGGTGCATTATTTCTTTCCAATCTTCTCTCAAGAAGCGTAACAAAGCTAACAGCTTGAACTTGAGAAATAAATCCATCAGTTAGACATGGAAATGCCCAGCAACCCTCTTCAGAAAAACATACAAAAATCTCAATTCTTAAATACAAACAAACAAAATCAGATAAAATTTGCAAAGCCTTTATTTTCACAAAACCGAGATATTTTGAATTTGGTGACAAACCACATAAATTATTAACAAGACCACTGCGAAAACTTGAAAATGACAGGACTCAAAATTCCCCAAATTAAGTCAGGTGCAGGTAATATCCTTACCTCCCCCAAAGATATTAAAGACAGATTTAGGCAGTTCTATGAAACATTGTATACATCTGAATGAAATTCTCTACCTGAAACAATGCAATCATTTCTAGACGAATGTGAACTCCCATTTCTACGTCAAACGGACCGCAATGCCTTGGAGGTTAATGATGTTAATCCAGATGGTATTTTGTTATATGTTACTCAACCAAGGATCACAATTCTATCAGTACTGAAAATGTTTCATTTATTTGGTACTTTCTCTGGGTACAAGATTAACTGGAGTAAAAGCGAGCTACTACCAGTAAAAGTTGAGGATCAAGACTGGCTCAGACAGCTTCCCTTTCGAAATAACAGACAACTTAACCTATCTGGGGATAGTAATTGCCAAGAAGTACAATGCTTTTTATAAGGCTAACTTCCCTATGATGTTAAACAAGCTAGAGCACAATATTCAATTCTGCAGAACACTCCCTATTTCTCTGTTGGGTAGAGTGAATGCTATTAAGATGATTTTCTTCCCCCAGCTACTTTATCAAACGTGCCTATATACCTTACAAAATCTTTTTTTTAGGAAACTGGCCTCTATCATTTTTCCCTTTGTATGGAACTACAAGTCTAATCGAATAAAAAAGGACCATCTTTTCAAACACAAAACCAATGGGGGGCTGGCAATGCCTAATTTTATTTTATAGTATTGGGCCACAGGAATACGCTCTATTGCACACTGGTTGGATGACACCCCATCACCCTTTGATGGGCTAGAGATGGAACGGGAGGATTGCCTACCCCACTCTATTAGAGCAGTTATACTATCACCTGTACCAGTCAATAGAAGCTGTTTTAAACATAATCCTATCATCTACGACACAATTAGGATATGGAAACAACTAAGAAAACATTTCACAACTGTATGACACACTACAAAGCATGTGCCTTCCCAAAATGGACAGTATAAAAGAGGAGTGGGAAAAAGAGATTGGGGCCGTTATACTTCCTAATGCGTGGGAGGAGTTGGGAGGAGTTTGGAGTACATCCATGACTGTTCCATTAATGCCCGAGACTGTTTAATACAATTTAAAATCCTGCACAGGCTACATTATTCCAAGACAAAATTGCATAACATTCTCACCTATGTGTGAGAAATGCAAGTCCATGGAGGCTACCTTATCACATAGTTATGCTCTTTGCCCCAAACTTCAAGATTAATAGTGCAAAATATTTCAGTTTTTCTCTGTGATCTTGGAGGTTCAGAGAGAGCCTGACCCTATTATTAATAATTTTGGGAATATCTGAAGAGCTAAGGAAACTAATTGTAGCACAACAGCATCTTCTGGCATATGGTGTGATAACTGCAAAAAAACTGATCTTACTTCTCTGGAAAAAGAAAGAGGTGTCCTCATTCAAGCACTAGCTGACTGACTTGACAGATACTCTACATTTGGAGAGAATTAGATTCTAAAAGAGAAGCTGAGGGACTTCCAGAAAACTTGGCAACCTTTGGTCTCTCATCTTAAAGAGATGGCGGCAGTGGTACAGGAGGTAGAGAAGTCGTTTAGTAATCAGAAGGTTGCTAGTTCGATTCCCTGTCAAAGCGTCCTTGAGCAAGACACTGAACCCCTAATTGCTCCTGATGTGCAGTGTGCCATCAGTGTAAATGTACAATGTGTATACATCCTTGTAAGTCGCTTTTGATAAAAGCGTCTGCTAAATGACTAAATGTAAAATGTAAATGTAAAGAGAATCCAATTGAGACCCAAGTAAAATGCACTCCTGGGGAGGGATGGGTGGGTAATGGTAAGGGGAGGGAGGGCGGCTGTGGTGGGAGGGTGTGCTCTGTCACCTTTTTTTTTTTTTTTGCGTTTGATGTTTGATTGATTTGCCTTCCCTGTCAGTAGTTTTTTGTTTGTGTTTTTTTTGTTTTTTGAAAAGAAAACATATAATTGTAAATTGTCAATTTTACTGTTAAAGGATATGTTTCTCAATAAACATATTTTTCCTCTTGATCAATGAATTGATCGAACAGTGGCACAAAAGCGTATACATTTTGATTTGCACAACTACCAGGGTATGGAGTTAGAATAGTTTCAAAATTCACAAATAAATGTCACGCGATTCACAAATGTAAACTCGTTACATTTATTATTATTATTATTATTATATATATTATTTATTTACAGATTAACGGAAGTGCGTTTAGAAACCGCTTGCCCTTTGTGAACCTCCCTTCCTTTCTTTGTGGATTTTTGACACTTTCCTGATTTAGCTTGATTCATGAATGCATTTTTTTCCCAAAAGGACATTATCTGCAGCCTATCAGATGTCTCTTAAAATGTCAGCCAATCACATCAATGTACTGTAAATATGAGGGTACGATTGAATGTGACCACACTATGACCACACTGCATTTTTTCCTCATAGTTCTCAACAGTCTGCAAAGTTCTCGTCAAACAATTCCACTTCAGTTCCCGTAGTGTCATTTATTTATAAATGTCTTGTAGAGAGATGTAAAAAATAGAACATGTGACCAACAACATAATAAGTTCAAGCACTTAAACCATTTTGGAAAAAAGGGAATAAAATACACTTGAATCTGCCTGAAAAATGCAATACTAGATATTCTGTAATATTACAAAATGTAATTTTGTTGAAACACTCACTTAAGTTTCTTCAGTGTGCAGTGTGAATCCCCCAGTAGAGCACAGAACTGCTTCACTCCTGAGTCTCCTGGTTTCTGCCCACTCAGATCCAGTTCTGTCAGGAGTAAGGGGTTTGTACTTAGAACTGAAGTCAGATAAGCACAGGCTTCCTCTGCAGCATCACTCTTCAACAACCTACAGAGAGATGAGGAATATGTTAATGTTTAATAACAATCGTTCATTAACAGTCTGCTTCTACTATCTTCCTACAAGGCTCACATGTGGGGAAAAAGAAAAGGTTAAAAAGAGAGGTTTTTGTTGTGCTTTCAGAAAGTGCTTAAGACAAGTTGAGCATTTTTAATGTATGTGAGGCTTAGCTGAATGTGTGTTAGTGCAGAAGCTTAAATTTAGTAAATTATGGCCTGAGCTTGTGGAAACATGAACTGTTCTCTCAGGACAATGGATGGGCAAAGATAAATCCCAACCATGGGACCTAGATTAAAGTCTGGGGGCCTCATTTACTAACATTGCGACCGCAGCGCAATCAGCGCCTTTGCCAAACCGCATATAGCGCACAGTATTTTGCATCCTATTTATCTAACAAGAACCCTCGTCGCGTCATCTGCGCCTAACACCTCCCATTAGTGTTATTTAGCACTCCGCTAAAATAGGGAAGAAAGAGCCTGCGTGTTCCACCATGGATGATGAGCTAAATATAGAAACTCATAAATATTTCTCCGTTTAGCCCTTCCGTCCACATTAAAAGTTGTGATCACTTTTGAATTCAAGACTGTCTTTTATTGGTGAGCTGATTTTGGGATACAATGAGCGACGATTCTGGGTAAAGCGTGGCTGAACAGCTAGTTGTTGGGACAATTTTGTATATGCTATATCAAATATAAACATTTAAAAAAATAACATTTCTGATGTTCGTATTTTTCAAATTTCTCGCAGGCACATCGTTTTCATTTAGCAGCTGATATGTCATGCTGAAACACCTCTTGTTTCGTTACTAATACATAATTAGGCGCACTTTACGCATCTCCTCCCATCTCTTTGCGACGAACACCCACTTTCCCTTATACCCTCCCAGCAGCGGTAATTTAAAGTGCGCCACCTTTGTAAATACGGTTTTAGGTTTTTACCCGCTATTTTACGCCTTGTCTTATTTTGTTTTGCTTTGTGTTTACCATTTTGCTGTGTGCTTCTGTTCCATGTGTTGTCTCCTCCCCTCTCACCTGTCACATATCACTTCCTGTCATTGTTTAGTTTCCCTCCATTTCTTGTGTGCTCACCTGTTTCCCATTGTGTTTCTCTCTGGTTGTCTTGGTTCTCTATCAGTTCGTCTCGCACCTGGCTCCTTCAGTACTTGGTTGCCTTGTCACTTGTAGGCTCCTTCTTGTATGCTGTTTTTGGTCCAAAGTGCTACATTCTGTTTGGTCCTGGGGTACGTTCGTCGTAGGATTGAAGCTAAGTTAATCAATTGGCCTTTTAGCCCGTTAAGATTAGCGAGCTGATTGAGAACAGCAAATATCGGTTCGTTAACGGCTGATCCGCATCCTAATCATGTGGTTAATTTCAACCAGGCTAAAGTTATCATGGCATTTGCGCGTGCACGTCCTACTTCAAAAGGCAGGAAAGGTCGATCACCAAAACCATGATTTTCTAACGGTATAATGGTTCTAAACTCAAAGAAAAGAGCTCTTTTTTTCTCCGCTGGCGAGTAGGAGATGAACATGAACGCTTATGAAGAATACAAGACCATAATCGTGGCAAAATTCAACACCACCACCGCTGTGAGAGCAAGGTGTGTTGGGATGTTTATACGGTGATATCTATGTATGAATACCTGACGGCAAGTGTCCACTGGTGCAGAGGTTTCCTCTACCGGTTAGAATCTGCATGGTTGCTAGTTCAAATCCCCTCACCTCCTTCTTCGATGTAGTTTTACATTTCCTTGGAAGTCGCTTTGAATAAAAGCGTCTGTTAAATTACTAAATGTATTAATAACAAATGCAATAAATTGAAGCAGTGAAAATAAATTGACTGTATTTCTCTCTATTCTTATCATGAGTCCACCTTAATCATTTTCTACAATAATGATATGCTATGGTGTACTAATAACACTCATATAATTATGAGTGCTTTGTTCTCTGCATCACCGACACTACAAAAATGTACCACTCGCAAAAAAGTGCAAGACAGTCAATGTTCGACTGTGGTGTTTGCAATAAATTACTCGAGAAGGTTTTGTAAATTAATGATTCCTTGTCGGCTGAATCGGTAGCGCTCATACAAGAATAATGGATCTTGGCGAACGCAAAGAACTCTCTCCCTCCGCTAATCTAACTCTAATATCAGTCCTTGGTCAATGGGATCCCTCCTTTTTCCAGGGGTGTGGCAAGCTTATCCAGCTACACTTAAGTTAGCCTGCCCTGGAGCAGGTTAGTGCTAATCGATATGTAACTATGGTGATTTATCAAAAGTTGCTTCCACGAACCAAAAAGAGGGGCGTTTTTTTATCTTAGCCTGAAAATTAGCTCGCTAAACCGCTTAGCGAGCTATGACGAATACCCCCCTGCTCTTTGCGCCCTATTTTGCCTGCCTGGTTTTGTTCCTGTTTTCATTTTTTTAAGTAAAGCCTAATTGTTCTGTTGCCTTTGCCTATCGTGTCATGCTCTTGTCTCCTGTGAATCCTTTCAAAAATACAAATTTTCGGGAATACTTTTTTCTGCCTGGTAGTTAGTAACGGGCACAGTCACACGCCAGATTAAGCCTGAATGAGTCTTTCTCCCTCTTTCACATCTCTATGTGTCTCTATCTAACTATCCTTGCTATCTCTATCTTAGGGAAACATCTCAACAGTTGGTAGTTGCTAAAGTGTGTAATATAAAATAATTTTAATATGAATATGAACTTGTTAATATGAAGCTGCACAGGCACCGAGAGGGTTTCTACATACATAGCTTTTTAACTATCCTACCTATCTCTAGTTTAATGAACCATTGATTGGCATCTGCTAGCATGTGATGAACTCATGTTAACATTAACTTGTTATTATGAAGCTGCACAGGCACCCTGAGTTTTTTTTTTTTTACCTTTTTCTATTATACATTTGTAAGTTCAATCAGGGAGACTATAACATCAGCTAGATAACTACTATTTCATGCAAATTCCCTTCAAGCTTATTAAAAGGTTTCCTTAGCTAGCTAGCTAGCATAACAACTAGATAACCATAGCAACCAGGAAACACAATGTTAGCTGAATTTCTCAAAATCAGCTCACCAATAAAAGGCAGTCTTGGGTTCAACGTGATCACAGCCACTTGAGGGTGGTGTTAAATGGCTTCACATTGAATCAATACGGAAAGACCCTTCCGGAAAAGGGTCACGTTATAGGAGCGTGACGAATCAGGGAAGGATACATTGTGACTGATAAGACCCAGTCAGGAACCGAACGCAGGTGTCTGCTTCATCATTTCCATAAGTCTGTTCTTTTTGTCTGTTCATACTAAAATGCAGCCCCATAGTTTTCAAAATAAAACAGCAGTGTTTCCAAAAGTCTCTGTTTTAGAGGGCTTGAATCAGTGGCATAACGTAGTAACGACGGGCCCAGGTGCAAGATATTATTACGGGCCCCCCTAGTGAACGCTAAAAAAAAATAATAATAATATCGTAGCGTTCCCTACTTCCGCAACCGCGTCTAAAAACCCACTAATCCAAGGTGTTTGTTATCGATATAAATAGTGTTTAATTAATCAACCTTACACATTTCAGAAGCGATGGGTGTGTAGGCTACTGTGTACACAATGAACTAAGTCTTGTTTGACTCTCAGCAGGAACATTTCTTACCGTAAAAATTGTTAGAAAGTAATAATAATAGCGACCACTATTTACCCAACTTGTAGCCTAGTAACTCCTGCACTGCTGACTCCGTGGGCTGGCGACTAGTTGACTAGCTTTGCCGCCTTCTCCTTCTCCTTCTGTTGTTTTTTCTCTTGCCCTTTTCTACTTCCACTCGTGTGCTTAAAAGGCTTTGTTAAGAGTCAAGTTGTGCTGTGCTCAATGAAGTAGGTTATCAGACCTTCGAATTGTATTGTCACATGATCAAATAGAGCCTTGACATTGGACAACAACATACATATTACCCAGCAATCATCATTGCTAATCACAAAAATACCAAAGAAAATAAGAACGTATTCATTTCATTGAATAGTTTTTTGATAGTTTCTATAGTGTATGTAGGATAAGCATAAGTAGGATAAGATTTTGTTGTAAATTGCTACTTTTCCCCAAAAAATAATAACAACCATGACTGAGATAAGTTTGTCTTTTCAAGTTTATATATAGCATTTGACACTACCACCTCCGTATTGGCAGGGTGTATTTGAACATAAGCATATCCGGGAAAATTTAACGTTGTACTGACGGTGGGCCCGTCGAGCGACATACATGAAGGCATGACCGTATTAAGACTTCATGGTGCCCCTGGGCAACAGTGACTCTCTGGTGCCCACCTACCCCCACACAAACCATACCTATGCACCGGGGTGTATTGGTCCTTGAAATACTTTCTTACTGTACTCAAGTATTATTTCTGAGTATCTTTACTTTACTTGATTTGTTGTTTTTTTATACATACTTTTTGCTTAATACTGCTCCACTACATTTTCCATACATTGATGTAACCTATGTAAGGAATAATGCACTGGGAGCAAGTCAGTTATAAGAAAATAACCGCTCGACAGGGGGATGCTACCGTTTACCCCCCTGAAGTGCGGATATTTTCCATAACTCACTTGCTCCCAGTGCATTATCCCGCTTATATCACAGCAAACTTTCCAAAGTAATTAATGCATATGCTGTAAATTATGTTTAATGTGAACTTATGTTATTAGAAATCATAACTTAATACAGTGCAGAACTATTGTTTTATCTTTTGTTGACCTTAATGAAATATCATTACTAATCTCAACAGGTATATTATTCGTCTAAATCATAAGAAAGTTTATACTTTTACTTTTGGTACTTAAGTAGGATATACAGACTTAAATCTGCTATAATCTACACAGAAAAGGAGAACATGAGCACATGTAGGCTACACAACAAATCAAGCTTTATTTATTTAATCGAACTTGCCCAAAAACAAGTCAGAAGCCTGCCAAGTAGCCTACGTCTTTCAACCAGTATATGGCGACATTAATAGCACTTTCTTAACAATGCATAGTATAGTTATCAATCTTCATTGCAATTATAGCACACCAAACAATGAAATCTGACATTACAAAAAGCAATCCAACGTTAGTTGGATTCAGTTATCATTAAACTAACTCACAGCACCGCAAATAAGCATTGCAGTTCACAAAGCTTTCCAAAACTTAAATAACTAACAAGAAGTGATGACGGCTATCAAAAACATCGGCGAGGTTACGCATTTAGTAACACACACGTACACTGTTCAAACCTTTGCAAGCGCAGTGAGTCTACTAACGAACTATCATTTCAGAACCATTGGGAGCAGACAGCACACACACACTTTGCATTCTGAAAAACACAGATTTACACTGTTCAAACGTTTGCAAGCGCATTTTTTTTTTTAAGTGGCTGCATTTCTACACTCCTTATCTTTTTTCAACTGTCGTTTTGCATTACCGCTAAATTGCTGCCGCTTCATCTTGATCGTTCTGTTGGTGCCTCTTTCGCTGAGTTTGTGCATTGTTTTTGGAACGTCCAATTGTGCTGACGAGGGGGTATAATTTTTTTTTAATAAAAAATACATCGGTTGCTTGGTGCCCCTGGAGTCTTGGTGCCCCTGGGCAGTTGCCCAGTTGCCCATATGGTTAATCCGGCCATGCTTGAAGGGGGGGCCCGTTGAGCGATTAGTGTATTTCTTTTCTAAAACGCCACGGGCCCAGGTGCAGCCGCACCTGCTGCACCCCCTATAGTTACGCCCCTGGCTTGAATACTCGGGAGTAGTATGTTTCAGACCTCCTCTCCCCCATCCCTCTAACTCATGCACACTAGGCCTTAACATAGCAAAAGTGATGCATTTTTAAACTAAAACGTATTTGTGTGGATGTAGCCTTAGAACCAAACAAACAAACCCAGGGCAATGCACTCTGTAACCAGATGTGTAGAAAGTATTATTATTATGTTTACAACCTCCTCTGTCCCTATATATTTAACACATGGATGCGTAATGCTTGCATATCATAAAAATCACTCCAGCAAGCCCTTATATTCTTATCAAAGCAAATTAGGCATTGAGATGGATGAAAGGGGATTAAAGTGTTGAGGCATAAATTCAATCTGTGGAAATTTGTGAAAAGTTAAGTCTAAGTTGCAATATCCTAAATGGGTTGTATCTTAAATTTCGCCATGACAAGTCCATTGCACAATATTAACATTAGGTGTATTTGGCAAAATGTTGTCACCTGATCTTTAGTTTACAAGCTGTTTCCTTCTGTAAGTCAGAGAGCAGCTTCACTCCAGAGTCTCCAGGGTTGTTCCCTCTCAGGTCCAGCTCCACCAGGTGTGAGGGGTTTGATTTGAGAGCTAAAGTCAGAGCAGCGTATCCATCTCCTGTTATTCCACAGTCTGAAAGTCTAGGGAAAGAATGTCAATTTGCCAGTTTGGATGTAAAAACAGTATAACATGAAAATGTGTTATTTAAACAATGAAATACTATTTTAATGATTCTATCATAAAATGGAAAGCACAAGATTATCTGTATATCTCGCAGTAGGGCTGGGCGATATTTTTCTATATGGGTATTTTTATGCTAAATACCAATACATCTATAATTTATTTCCGTATTTTCTCTGAACTGGGCTTTGCCAAACATGATTGAACTTTATGAATACCGTAATTTCCGGACTATTGAGCGCACCTGAATATAAGCCTCACGCACTAAATTTTTTAAAAATAATTATTTTTAACATAAATAAGCCGCACATGTCTATAAGCCGCAGGTGCCTACCGCAACATTGAAACAAATTAACTTTACACAGGCTAAAATGAATATCAAAACTAATACAATAGTTAGTTTTGCCAGTTAGATAAGTGCACTGTTGCTTTAAGAGCACACAGTCGCAAGAGTCAATCAGAAGCTAGAACGTTAGATTGAAGACAGACGCTAGTTTGAAACCAGTGAGCTAAAGAACTTGAAGACTGGATTTGTATTGTTGTAAACTTTTATTTTATTTTCTAAAGTGTTTTGAGTTGTGTTCTGTCTACGCTGGTAGACTGTGGTTATTTTGACATTAGTTAAGTTATTGAGAGATACTGAGAAATCGCGTGGAGCTAAGCATCCATGCGGCTGCATCCATGCTAGCATCCTAGCTCCACAAAGCCACCGTAAACACAAAGCCACCGTATACAGTCACAGGTATCATAATCCATAAATTAGCCGCATCGTTGTTTAAGCCGCGAGGTTCAAAGCGTGGGAAAAAAGTAGCGGCTTATAGTCCGGAAAATACGGTAGTGCCTATAGAGTTTGATTTTACATTATTTTCTTTTTCTAAATAATTGATACATTTTAAGCATTTATGTTATATGCATTATATGATTAACAATCTCTTCTTGGGAAAACATACATATATTTATTTGCTTAAATGTCAGGAACAAGCCCAGGCTGTAAATGCGGTAGGGTAACTCTCTTCTGTCATTTCGAAAGGTATGTTCATTTAGAAAAGTCTCAAGTTAACTTATTGTAATAACGTTAAACATGTGTCATGCTGTGTTGAATTTGGCTGTCATGTCATATTAGCTTTTTGATTGTGATATGTAACGCAACACCAAACTATATCAGTATGCACAGTCTTGTCGCATCCTATATCTCGTTTGACACATAAATATAACTTATATACCGATATATCACCCAACCCTTCCTAGCAGTGAATCCTACATCTGGAAATCATAGTTAGAATGTGCCAAGTGTTCAATGTGACAACTGAACAGAGGTTCAGAGAAACGCAGGCAATGTCCAATTGAGTGAGTGTGTTAGCCATCATTCCTCTCACTGCTTAGTCAGTCTAAGCGAATGTTTTGTCACAGCTATTCTTATGTGACTTTAATCAAGCTAAGCAAGTTATAGTGACAAAAGGTAGAATGTGAACTTGTGACCTTGTGTTTACCTCAGGATCTCCAGTTTACAGTGTGGATTTTTCATTTGGGAAGCAAGAAACTGCACTCCTGAATCTTGTATCCTATTGTTGGTCAGGTCTAACTCTCTCAGACTGGAGGCATTGGAGCTGAGGACTTTGGAAAGAGCTGAACAGCTTTCCTGTGTTAGATTACAGTTGTCCAGCCTAAAATTAAAATAATATGAGGCACATGGTTATCATTTTTCCACATACCAATCCACAAACATAGCAAGTGTGTACTGATATCACACCACGATGATCTGTTTTGTTTAATCAGTATTTTGTCAGATATTACATGAGACCTGCACAAGTAAACACATGATTTGACAATACATTAAATCTGGACTTCATAGCTGCCTCATGTACCATTGAAAACACATGGTAACAGTCCATAGTGATAGTTGTGGTACTCCACTGCAACCTCACGTAAAGACCAGTGTCATTAGTTTTATTATTGTCACAGAGGCAAAGAACCAATCTACTGCATGAGATATAAATAATCTGAATAACCTAAATCTGAAATAAAAATGTTTAAGATGACATTTATATTGTACCACTGAAATATATATCTATTTGTGTTCCATGTTTAATATATTTTCATTTAACATATATTTCAGTATTCAATTCTGCATACTGATAATTACGACAACACACTATTACTCGGCAGTGTGGGCAACTGATTGTACTTACAAGGCTTTTGTGGCTGCTTTGACCACTGGCAGGAGTCTGTTCAGACATTCATCGGACCTGATGAAGTTTTTAAGGTCAAACTCTTCCATCTGCTCTTCTGATGTCAGCAACACAAAGACCAGAGCTGACCACTGAGCGGGGGAGAGCTGGGCGCTAGACAGACTTCCAGACCTCAGGTGTTTTTGGATCTCCTCCACTAGAGATTTGTCATTTAGCTCATTTAGACAGTGGAACAGATTGATGGATCTCTCTGCAGAAGGATTCTCGTTGAACTTCTCCTTGATGTATCTGACAATTTCCTTTTTGCTCTGTGAGTTGTTTCCTGTCTGTGTCAGTAAACCTTGTAAGAGCTTCTGATTGGACTCCAGTGAGAGACCGAGAAGGAAGCGGAGAAAAAGGTCTAAGTGTCCACTGTCACTTCCCAAAGCCTTGTTCACTGCATTCTTGAGCAATCCAATCACTGAGTTACTTTCATTCTCCAGTGATGTGTCCTTCTCGACAAAAACATCTTTTTGTTGTTTGTCGATACACATGTGTGCATATAAAGCTGCAAAAAACTCCTGGATGCTCAGATGAACAAAGCAGAATGCAGTGCCAAGAAACACCCCTGAGTCCTCTTTAAAGATCTGTGTGCACATTCCTGAGTACACAGATGCATCCTTCACAGTAATGCCACACTCTATCAGGTCACTTTCACAGAAGATCAGATTGTTTTCCAACAAGTTTTGAAAAGCCAGATGTCCCAGAGCCATAATGCTCTTTTCATCCCACTTTGTGTCCAAATCATATGTGTCATCATACTTCTCAGTCTTTCGTCTGGTCTGAAAGATAAGAAAGTGTGAGTACATTTGTGTCAGTGTCTTCAAGGTTTTCTGTTTGTCAGTACTGGCTGTTTTCTCTGTAGCCTCTTTGGCTTCTTTGGCCTCTTTGACCTCTGTTTCCTCTTTAGCCTCTGTTTCCTGTTTAGCCTCTGTTGCCTCTGTAGCCTCTTCAGCTTCTGTAGCCTCTTTAGCCTCTGTTTCCTCTGGTTCTTCCAATATTATTTCAAGAACAGTGGATGCGATCCAACAGAAGACTGGGATGTGGCACATGATGTAGAGGCTCCTTGACTCTTTGTGTCTGATGTGTTCTATGACTCTGTCAGCCAGTTTCACATCTGTGATTCTCTTTCTGAAGTACACCTCTTTCTGTGTGTCATTAAACCCTCGTATCTCGGCCACCTGGTCAATACAGTCAGGAGGGATACAACTGGCTGCTGCTGGCCTGGTAGTTATCCAAATGAGAGCAGAGGGGAGCAGATTACCCTTGATGAGGTTTGTTAGAAGAACATCCACTGAGGTTGGTGTAGTTAGGTCAGACCAGACCTCATTTTTCTGAAACTCAAGAGGATGTCGATATTCATCCAGGCCATCAAAGACAAACAGGATATTGTACTTCCTATTTTTGGTAAACCTCAATCCTGTAGTGTCAGGGAAAAATTGATGGAGAATGTCCATAAAACTGTATCTGTCCTTCTTCAAGTTCAGCTCCCGGAAAGGAAGTGGAAAAATCAACTCAATGTCTTGATTTGCATTTCCTTTTACCCAGTCCAGAATGAACTTCTGCACAGAAATGGATTTTCCAATGCCGGCAACTCCCTTCGTCAGCACAGTTCTAATGGGCTTGTCTTGTCCAGGTAATGGTTCAAAGATTTTGTTGCACTCAATCAGTTTCTCTTGTGTTTCTGGACTTCCAGCTGCTTTCTCAATTTGTCTCACTTCATGTTCTTCATTGACCGCACCAATTCCACCCTCTGTGATGTAGAGCTCGGTGTAAATCTTTTCAAGGAGTTTACGGTCCCCTTGCACTGCTATGCCTTCAGATACACATTCGTAGTTCTTCTTCAGATGTGATTTAAGCTTACGCTGATACATCTCAATTGGATCTAATAAATATGTTCAAAAACAATATGTTAAGTGGAGCATTACGGCACCATCTGAAACACCATATCTGGAGCAGACATACCAGACAATTAATATGAGCAAGACATTGAATATAAAACACTTATTACTGTATTTTCCCTACTATTAACCGCATCGTTTATAAACCGCATTACAGTATTTTATGTCATTTTATGTCATAAAATAAATCTGTGTATTGACCACACCCATGTATTAACTGCAGTTTATTCAACATTATGTAAAGTAAGAGTAATTGCCATGTAGTTGTGGTGTAAGCACTACAAGCCATTTACAGGACCAATACGGGTACTAAGTGTACTAAATCACAAAATGATGTGTCATCAGAGATGAAATATGCTAAACTGAAATACTGTGCTACAGCCAGTATATTTTCTTTTCAAATTTCTGCATGACCAGAGACATAGTTAATATTGGAGGTGCATTTGAAGGATAGCTAACCTTAACAAATGTATCAAGGCTACTAGTAGGGATGGGTAGTACTGGGTTATCAAGGCAGCGAGAATATGAGACACACAGCCGGTGAAGTGATCCCAAGTAGAGCTGGCTAAAACGTCATGCTAACACACGCTAATGTACTGCTGTCAGTCACACCGGAGGAGCGACAGACCACGGGTGTTTACTACCTCAGCAACAACCAGCGTAACAGAAATATACGACAGAAACTGCAAGTTTGACTCTAAATTGACTCAATTTATGAACGTGATTACACTATACGTTGAAAGAATACTAACTTCTAAATAGAGTAAGGTTACTCATGCCCATCCCTAGCTACTAGCTATTTATCTATCTTATCAAATAGAAACCGCATACACATTTTAGAAGACTTTATTCAATTTTGTGACAATCAATGGATGTAGTCAAACTTCAAGTTTTGTCCATGAGACTCATGTCTCACGTTGGCTACATGACACTGAATCTCAGGGATCTCACTAAATCTCGTCTTGCGCTTGTTTGTGTAGGTTCAGTGTCCTCAACCTGGTAACCCGTGTGAGTTTCAAGTCTGGGGAGAGGTAGACAATGCCGTCCACTATTTTGAATTTGGAATGCAGTACCGATTGTCAACTCGGTAACACTTTATTCTAGCCTGGGTGCCAGCCGAACTTAGCCCCGCCCACAACATTGTTCCGTTGGGGTAGAACTATGCCCGCACCAGAGCTGTTCATACCCATCAAATTGTCAGGGCGGGCTTTATACGATGATGGACAGATGATCAACAGTAACGTAATCAACCACGTCACCAAAGAGCGCTTGGGTTGAATTTGTTTTCAACAAACATGGCTGCCGCTGGAGAGCTGAGATGTGTAGATTCTGCCATCGAGTCTGTTTTAGAAGACATCAACAGCGCATTACTTTTGAAAGAGGAACAGAGAAACACGATCAAGGCATTTTGTCGATCGAAGGCACTTTTTTTCCTGGTTCGGTTGAAACACGCCCCATAATCACAGCCCAATGGAGCAGTATCAGACTCATATTCTGACTAGAATTATGAGTATGACAACGTCAGGCTAGCTTTATTCATCAATCACACAATGACTTATCTTCATGGTGTTAGGGGTTTGGAAAGTGTGGCTACCTCCTGCATGTGACTGGTGTGCGGGTCTGCATTTATCAATCCCAATTATTCTAGTTTTTCATGTTTAATTCATTTTCAGAAATTTTGTAAAGTTATGGGGTACAATGTGTAAATAACAGTGGAAAAAGTATGATATAATATGTTTTAATTTTAGGTTGTAAGGCAACAAAGGGTGGACATTTTGAAACTGTGTAGACTTTCGCCGGCCACTGTATATGCCCCTGTGTCCTTTTTCAAATTGTACTTTTGTATTTTTTCCAATAAATATTTCACTTAACATCTTAACGTCTGAGGTCATTTTTGGAGACTTTGCTGCAGGAGTGTCTACTAATGGTATGTCCCTGAGTAACGGCCATTTATAAATGTTTATAAAGTATAGATAGTGCCCGCTTTAGATCAATCATTAGTACATTATTTATAACTGGTTGATTTGTCATTTCTAAAGGATTTATTAAATGTGAGCAGACCATTATCAAATACCTTATAAACGATCTTATACATCATTAGAAAATAAGTTGAAACATGTTCATAAATACATTACTACTCATTTATAAATAGCGAAATAACGTTCATAAATGTTGTAATAATGATTTGTAAATGATGAACAGACTATAAACAAATGCTTCATAAACGGTTTATTAACGAAGGTTATTCTAAAGCTTTACCGTAAACGCTTGGTGTTCGGAATACAGATAGCTCTTTTAAAAGTTGTATGAAATAGGAATGGGCATTTCAAGCAAAACTCCCTCCCTGCATGCACACACACATACCTCATTCCCACTCACAGAGAAAACCATTTATTGAGGTTTTTTTTTGTTTTATGGTGTCGTATGGGAGTGGACGCTAAACTAAGTTGAATTGTCAATTGATCCCCTGGCAACCTAGTACCATAAACAATAATCTTTTGACACGCTTGCAGTGGGAATCGCAACCAGAGTATGGGAACTAACCGGACGTTTGTAGTTTTCAGCATTAGGATTTTAAGAGTTCCTGGTTCCAGAGAAAACATCATGGAAAAATGTGTGTTTTTTTGCAAAATCAACACAAATGGTTTGGTGAGTTTAAATGCAGTGACCAGTAGGTATTTTGTAACTAACTGTTGTCTAATAAAGATGATGCTAATGTTGGGTATTTTTTATAAGTTGATGAACATGGATTCATTCATAAGTATGAAAAGCCTCACTCAAAATGGCTGACAAACAATACCAAACAGTTGGCTGCTTAGAGGGAGATAGTCGGGATGGAGACTAGATTAATCGATCCTCCACAGGATCCCAGTGTAAGAAGGGGGTTCCCAAAACACACACACACACAGAGAGAGAGAGAGAGAGAAGTTATGAGTAAAAGTTAGAGAATGGGGTTAGTTCTGATTGGCCTTGGAGAACAGCCAAACAAAAGAGAGTGGGAGGAACTAGGTTCCTTTAAAAAGTCTGACCAGACATTCATACAATGAGATTAAGCTAATCCATGGACCATCTCTTATTGTGGCCTAATGACTACAATAAACCTAAGATCAACACGTGGACTTTCGACTATTGATTGTGGAATTGCGAGAGAGTGGCTGGTTTTCGCTGCAACACTACCAATATGCTAAAACACAAAAAGGATTGACTATATTGTGTTGCCTGATACAGGCAACATGAGGGACTCAAGAGTGGTATCCATGGTTACAGACAGGGGCGGAGATCCCATTGTGTTGTAGGGGGGGACAATATATGGTAACATTTCAGAGAGTAATTCCTGGGGGAGACACAAAAATTGCTGTCGGGCCCTATCGCCCTCTTTCTCTCTATGCTGTCCTCCTACTGCGTTTGCTACCTTGCAGAACTAGACAGCTAGCTAACACTCGTCTTTGCAGAATAAAGATGATGAATTTCAAGTGAATCCACAAGTCTTGAGTTTACTGAAGTTATCAGCATGCAATTATTCATACAGGACGTTTGCTTTTGTAAAACTGTCTATAACAGACTGAAATAAAGAGATACATAAACTTCACGTCAAATAATGTGGCATAAAGGTAGCACGATACCACGAAAGCTAGCATAACTTAGCTGCTCAATACCGAATTCTCTTATAACATTAATTTACAAACAGAAATTTGACATCATTTTGAAATTCTCTAAACGGCATTAAATGTACTAACACAAAATATCTACTCACAGACAAATAATGTCAACAGTTGTTTAAACTGCAAACGGAATTCAGCTGCATGTACTGTAAATTAACATCTTGTCCATTCTATTCCACCATGGCTATATCCACGCGCTTGAGTTTTTCATGAATTTTTCAAAACGTTCATGAATGCCAGAATTGTCCGGGGAACTTCGTAAAATGTTCTTAACTGCGTTTGAGAATAAGGACCAATGTCTGTCAACCTCTTTACATATCGTGTAGCATAGTGCAGTGACAGAGGAGTGAGGAGGAAAAAGAGTAGTGTGTGTGCTTTGTCCAAAATCAGCCTCTTTTTAATCAATTGTTAACAAGCTTAAGTTTGAGCTTTTGGACAAAGCAGGAGAAATGTCACTTTTAATGTTACAACTTGTGCTTGTTGAACAAGTGGTGTAATAATTGACTTACTGGCTTTTACTTGTAAAGGGTTTTACAAGTGTGGTTGGCTTTCTCACAATCTGACCGTGTACTGGGCTGATTGACTGAAACACGGAGATGCCGGTAGCAGCATGTGAAACAGCATGTGAACCAAACCACTTTGAGGAATAGGGGGATCATGATTTTTCAACACATTGTTTTACGTTTATAATTAGCACCACTTGTGTTGTCATGCTTTTATTTAATATTACTATACTATTCAAAATTCTTTGTTTGTATTTACAATGATTGTTGGGGGGGACAACTTTATGGTAGGGTCCCCCCCGGGATATCCGCCTATGGTTACAGACAACTCTTAAATCACACCTTGCAGTTTCTTATGAAAGTTAACATTGCAGCTCTAGCATTGTGTTACCTCTTGTAATGAAATGCGGCGAATAAATAAAGTTGATTCGATTTGATTTGATTTAAATCCTTAGGAGAAACTATGCTATGGTTAGATTCTGCTCACCTTGTGAAATTGGTGGAACATAAGCTAAGTGAATTGCCTTGTAGTCTGTTATCTTTCGCTGGTAGCAGAGTAATAACAACAGACTTATTTTAGAGATGTGATTGGTCTTAAGTCTATACAGAGACGACATATACCATGTACATGGATTTTATTGAACAGAATTGAATGTGAAGTCTCTCAAGCACTTATTTTAACTACCAGGGGCATCAGCTTGTCAATTTTCCAAAACCACATTCATTCTCTCATAGCGATTTTCTTGCAAAATTGCTAAGCCGTGACATACAAAATGACGATGACGATTCTCACTCTGTTGAATTTATGTGTTTGGGAAGGGCAAGGGATTTCTCCCCCTTCATTCATTGATATCAAATCCCTTTCTCTATGTACTGTATGTCCTATTAATTCTCTCAGGATTGTTTAATGTCTATGTGAAGCCATTTAACATCATCCACAAGTGGTTGTGATCACTTTGAACCGACGACTGCCTTTTATTAGTGAGCTGATTTTGTGAAATTAAAGGTTGCTTCAAGGCTATGCTGCAAACGGTGTTCCCTGGTTGGTAGCTAAAAAGGGACACATTTAACGGTTTAACCATCTATATGTAGAAGATTAAAGGTTTCTGGGGCTGTTCTTTTTATGTCTAACTATGAGGTGAAAAAATTGCATTCCCATAACATACCCGAGTATTAACCGCAGGGCTGCAGAAATGTACCGAAGGCAATGTATAAACCCCGGTTAATAGTAATACGGTAATAAGTAATACGGTAAATAGTTACTTGAGTTGAAGAAATCGAATTTCTTGCCTCTGACATCATAATACATAGATTTCTTACATCCACTACTCTCCAGAGTATCTGCAAGGTCATTGTGGTTCATCTTCTTTAGGAAGTGCAATGTGATGTTCAGAGCCCCCTCTCTGGCGCTGTAGTTGTCATCTGCTCCACTGTCATAGTATTTGGTAGTTTCTTTTTTCAGGAGTTTCTTGAACCTTTCCAACTCATGCTTCATAAATGCCATTACTCTTTTCTCAAGATCCTTCGACCAAACACAGGGAAATAAAAAAGCAAAGGAATAAACAGGAACAATTTAATTCACATCATTAAGGAAGATCACTTTAGCCATCATACTGCAAACGGCTGAAAGCGAGTGACACCCTCACGGTACTGATACAGCGAAGCAAGATGCTTTAAATGGCCGTGTGGAAATAGTGTAACAGACGAAATAAGCCAGCTAATTAGCAAACTAGTCAGCTAGTAGGCTATCCAGCCACTTGTCTTTATATCAGAACTGTCATTTTGTTGGAGTAAGCACAGGATTACCCCTTACAAGGCCCTCCAAGCTTTCCTTTTTATTAAATTAAATGACCGAACAACACCATAGTCCTGTAATTTTCAAAACGTCAGAGGCAACAACAACAAACAATCTGATTGGCCACTGCTACCAAATTTGCTCCTCATTTGCATAGGATTAAACTTTTCCCAACTTTTTCGCTTGCTTTGCCCAATTCACTCTTTAGGACAAAATCACCTGCCTCAAACAGAAATGAATGGAATACAGAACTACGCATCGCTGGCTTGTATCAGTATCGTAAGAGGATTGATCGCATTTACCTCTAGCATATGGTTTTAAATCATTATTACAACGACATGAAAGAGTTTTGGTCTTACAGAGAAGATGTAGAATAAATCTGCATGAAACTTCTTCTTGAGATCCAGAGCTTTCATGCCTTGAGTTTCCTTGTGCACATTGCTCTTCTTCTTCAGATGTTTTCTGGAGAGTATAGAGAATAATATTTGATATTGTGTGGTGCCATGAAAAATTACTGAGAGATCAGACAAACTAAAACAATTATTCAGCAATGAAAGTTTTTTTTATTTAATGACGTTTCTGTCTCTGGACAACTGATACCTATTTGTTACTCTGTCTGAAAAATGTACACTACTGATTAATTTGAGTGGTTAAGGACATTATTTCAATTTTTTAAGATAATCAGTTTTGTTAGAATAAGTAAATATATAGCTCTCTGATCATTATTACTGTATACACTGTAGTAATGTTATAGTAATCATTTCCATTACTACATTTTATACTTTAATTGAACCCTATGATCCATGATTTCAGAAGGTGGGTTTCCATCCAAATGCAAATTTTCCTTTAAATAAGAAAACCTGAAAGCAAACGCTTGAAATTTGCATTTGAATAGGAAATGTATTCGCTAGACTGGAGTGGCTTAACTCTCAATTCCTATAGGTTATAATATGACTAGGGTTGATAGTAAGTTAATTCGCATTAAGTCACAGTTTTATTAAGTGTTTCCAGTAAAGTTGCTCTGAGGTTAGTTTTGAACCCACAGCTGTTCAGGACTCTGCTCTTGATTAGGATTTTTCATGAATATGCTTAAAATACGCAAACGAGTTTGGAAATCCACATAGAGCTAACGAATAGCTAAGCTTATAGTTGATTAAGACTAATCAGAACCTACAGTACGCATCTGTCAAATTACTCACATAAGACATTTAACCCCCAAAATATAATTCACACACTGGCATGGTAGAAGCTGTAGGAATATTTTTGTATGAATAAGAAAGGATTTACAGGATACCCATTGAATTAGTTTAATGCTTGGATTTGGGTTAGATTGAGACGGAGTTTGGAAATTGACCGTTGGAATTTGAAATAAGAGGGTGTGACCCCAGTTGACCCAAGGGAGAATAATAGGTTTGTTATTAGATAAGGAATGGCCTTTTGATTTGATTCGGGTCAGATGGGTCAATCAAACAGGGCATAGGTGGGAGGTGTTAGAGAAACTTTTAAATAATGTGGCGCGGGTCTATCATGTAGATTTTTTCCGGAACTCATCTCTTTATTGTGTCTTAAATCCTACAATAAAATATGTTAAGAACTTCACATCCTGGTTCGAATTGCTGATTGAGGATTGCATGGAAATGCAATAGACGCGACAAAGCGCATATAGGAACATCTGTATTAGATGAAGCAGTTGAGTAAAGGAGCTTAAATTGCTCTGGCAATCCTGTTCTGCGTTAGGGTTATGCTCAGAAAATGCTACACCGTTGACCCCGATGCTTCTGGACAATTTCAGAGAGTCTCTCTGACATGTTCACCGCTGCAACTGCTTTCAAATAACAGTTAGGGGAGCGACAAGCTACTTTATTGTTTTCTCAAGCCGCACTCGGTTTGTGCTCTGAGACATCAGTGCCCATGACATGAATTTCTATGATGTCATCGCTTCACCCAGCTGCCAGAATAGTGAATATCCTTGAACGACCCTTGAGTAAGATAAGCACACCATTCCAAAATCCCATCTTTTAGAGGTTTCTGTTTCTTCTTAATCAGTACAAGTCAGGCTACTGCTTTCTTTGCCTAGACTCGATCGCTGTGGAGATTACACGTTAGAGCTTTTGGGCAATCTTCAGCCTTTTTTCAATATTACAAATAGGTAACAAATATGAATGAGCCATAATTTCATACACTGTGTGAAGAGATAAAGAAATTCATTGGATGGTTCATTCTCAGTGTTTTTGTTGCTGCTGTATTGAACATGCAGTCAGAATATGACCAGCCCTGTGAAGAAAATACATTAATCAGGGGATGAGCTAGTAGGAGTAGCTCAAAATACCTTTGCTCAGAGGCCAGCTCTCCCTCTCTGAAGTTGGGTGGGTTGAAGTCCTTTGATGAATCGCTCTTCATGGACACACAGCTCTGTGTAGGTGACTCTGGTCTCTTCTCTGTGACACTAAGGAACAGAAAGAACCATTTGAGATCCATAGTGTGTTTTAGTGGGTTAAGACATAGGGTCCTCATTTCATAGGGCAACAAGCTGTGTGTTACCGTAATTACCTGACTATTAACCGCGGTTTATACGTTTATACGTGATTTTGTCACATTTCTGCAGCCCAGTAGTTAACCCTAGGGTGCAGTCTAGACATGGAGATGCATTTTTCCCAACCTAGAAGTAAGTAACGTGCACAGTAACTCTGCCAGGTACAATAGGTCTCTCTCCCTCTTTCACATGTTAGCAGCAAAACATTTAATGAACAGTCAAAAAGAAATCCATATTTTACGGAATTATTCCATTTGTAAAAAGAAATATTGTGCTCCTTCTCACTTTAGGCCTAGCTTAATTATCACTATACTGAGAGATGTTAGGCTATTTTAGAACAGTAAATGGAAGAATGTCGCGTTGATCAGTGGTATAAACTCAGAGAGTACTCTGCTGTAACATGCAAAACTATATCACTTTTTTATTGCGCTATAAGGCCCAGATGAATGATAGCCTACAGGATTACTTTATTCA
Organism: Clupea harengus; assembly: GCF_900700415.2. Taxonomy (NCBI): domain Eukaryota; kingdom Metazoa; phylum Chordata; class Actinopteri; order Clupeiformes; family Clupeidae; genus Clupea; species Clupea harengus. The sequence goes on along the minus strand of NC_045171.1, from coordinate 21,567,102 downwards.
CTGTCTGTGTGGTGTTGATCATAGCTGGATAGCCTACGTAGCCATTTGTTATCATATTGTTTTAAGTTAAATGATCGGTCAATTTGCTAACTAAGTGGTCAATGTTATGCTGCCAAACTTGGTAGAGATTAGATCAGATGTGCCTGCCAGATGTTGAAAACCAAGATGCAGGTTACATTTCAAAGAGGGAAGAGGCAGAAAGCCTTCCTTTTTGATCAGCCAAACCCAAATGAGGCGTCGGTACGCCCTCGAAGGCGCTTAGGTCTGTCCACATGTCAAGAAATTACAAAATGAAACTCCCCGAATAATCAAAATAGCTTCAAGCCATGCCCTTCTTTGTTGCTCGTCAGAACCTGCAGTGCGAATCTGTCAAATTAGGGTTCAAACGCTCACATAAGACATTTAACTCCCGAACATATAATTCACACACTGACATGGTAGAAGCACATATAGGAATGTTCCCCTTCAAAGCCTCATACGTCTGTACGAGAAGAAGGAGTCGCACAGCAGTCAACGCTAATTTGTTCTGTTGATTCTTGAGTAAAGGAGCTTAAATTGCTCTGAAAATCCTATTCGGAGTTAGGTTCATGCTCAGAAAATGCCACACCGTTGACCCCAATGATTCTGGGCAATTATAGAGTGTCTCTCTGACATGTTCTGCGAGCGACAAGTTACTTTATTGTTGGCATAAGCCGCACGTGACAGTTTGTGCTCTGAGACGTCGGTGCTAATGACATGAAATACTATGATGTCATCGCTTCACCCAGCAGCTCCATTGAACCCAGCTGACCGTATGAGTATGGAAATCACATGTTAGCTTTTGAGCAACCGTCAGCCTTTTTTATTTTACAAATAAGTTACAAATATGAACAAGCCTTAAATGAAACACTGTATAAAGAGATTAATAAATTCATTGGATGGTTAATTCTCAGTGTTTTTGTTGCTGTTGTTTTGAACATGCAGTCAGAATAGGACCAGCCCTGTGAAGAACATACATTAATGTGGGGATGAGATAGTAGGAGTAGCTCAAAATACCTTTGCTCAGGGGGCAGCTCTCCCTCTCTGAAGTTGGGTGGGTTGAAGTCCTTTGACGCATCACTCTCCATGGACCCACAGCTCTGTGTAGGTGACTCTGGTCTCTTCTCTGTGACACTAAGGAACAGAAAGAACCATTTGAGATCCATAGTGTGTTGTAGTGGGTTAACACATAGGGCCCTCATTTCATAGGGCAACAAGCTTACCGTAATTTCCTGACTATTAACCACGGATTATACGTTGATTTTGTCACATTTCTGCAGCCCGGTAGTTAACCCTCGGGGGCAGTCTACTCATGGGGATGCATTTTTCCCGAACCTAGAAGTAAGTAACGTGCACAGTAACTCTGCCAGGTACAATGGGCCTCATTCTCGAACGCAGTTAAGAAGAATTTAAGAGGAATTTAAGAGGAATTTCTTCTGAATTGGATTTAGGACAACATTTGGCATTCATGAAAGTTTTCTCATCTGGGATTTGCTCTGAACTTCAGAAGACTTTCCGAACTCGAAATAGCAGTCGTAACTCGGCCAGAGTTTTCTCAAATGCGATTCCTTTTTTGAGGAATCGCATTTAAGAAAACTCTCCGTGTTAATGAATTTGTGAGAAATCGTTGGTGATTGCGTTCACATCAACTCTACAGATCCTCGGATTAAAGTATCATTAACAATTACGTTTCACATGTAGGCCTATATTCATGATTCTACGAGGCACCGTGATGTCATAAAATAAATAAAAGGACTACACCGGAATGCTGCGCTCGTCTAGTGAGCGTCGTTTGGCACTGCCGTCTGTGCAAGTACGGCAATCCAGAATTTTCAAGTAGTTCCACGTTGGTGGAACGAACTGCCTAGCACTACCAGAGCAGGCGCGTCCCTCTCTACCTTTAAGAAGCTTTTGAAGACCCAACTCTTCAGAGAGCACCTCCCTTCCTAACTGGCACTTCGACTAGTGCTTAACTTGCACTTATAGCAGTTACATTACTGCACTTCGTTTTTATTTCCTATTTCGTTTTTCTATTTCTTATGTAAAGTAGTATTTATTGTTACACTAGGTCTCTATTGCTCGTAGCTTGACTGTTCTATCCCTTGTACGTCGCTTTGGACAAAAGTGTCTGCTAAATGACTAAATGTAATGTACACGAACACTGCAAATGTAAGTGAATAAATAAATAAGCACTAAACTCAATCACGTTGATATAGCTATAGTGGAATAGAATGGACACATCTACATCCTGCAACAGTCCATCTCTGCACCGTTCAAGTCATAGACATATATAGTTGAAGTTAGATCTGCGTTTACTCAACGGTGATCGCTTTCCGCTTTGACATGACTCGTTTACGAGTTGCTTTCGTGTAGATTCGGTCGATTCCGACTGCACACGTCACTACGGTTGCGTGCCCTTATAAGGAGCTGGCAGGGCGTGTATGTATGCAAATTCAGGAGCACGAGAACGCGCTTTCAATTTAAGAAAACTCTTCCGGGGGAGCACAGCCCAGAAAACTTCTGCTGCGTAGGACCACATTTTCAAGCGTGCATGAATTTGGCGGATGTCTTTTGCTTACGTTGTTTTTCCGAAGCCCGTAAGAAACATTTCAGAAGAAACTTCAGAAAATGTTCGAGAATGAGGGCCAATGGGTCCATCTCCCTCTTTCACATGCTAGCAGCAAAACATTTAATGAACAGTGAAAAAGAAATCCATATTTTAAGGAATGATTCCATTTGTAGAAAGAAATATTGCGCTCCTTCTCACTTTAGGCCTAGCTTGATTATCATTATACTGAGAGATGTCAGTACTATGCTGTAACATGCAAAACTATATTACTCTTTTTGTTGAACAATAAGGCCCAGATGAACGATAGGCTACAGGATTACTTCATTCACTGTCTCTGTTGCGCTCCTTCTCACTTTAGGCCTAGCTTAATTATCATTATACTGAGAGACGTTAGGCTATTTTAGAACAGTAAATGGGAGAACGTCGGGTTGATCAGTGGTCTAAACTCAGGGAGTATTATGCTAACATGCAAAGCTATATTACTTTTTTGTTTTGCGCAATAAGGCCCAGATGAATGATAGCTTACAGGATTACTTTATTCACTGTCTGTGTGACGTTGATTATGGCTGCATAGCCTACGTAGCCATTTGTTATCATATTGTTTTAAGTTAAATGATCGGTCAATTCACTAACTGAGTGGTCAATGTTATGCTGCCAAACTTGGTAGAGATTAGATCAGATGTGCCTGCCAGATGTTGAAAACCAAGATGCAGGTTACATTTCAAAGAGGGAAGAGGCAGAAATCAGCCAAACCCAAATGAGGCATCGGTACGCCCTCAAAGGCGCTTAGGTCTGTCCACATGTCAAGAAATTACAAAATGAAACTGCCGGAATAATCCAAATAGCTTCACGCCATGCCATTCTTTGTTGCGCGTCAGAACCTGCAGTGCACATCTGTCAAATAAGGGCCCAAAGGCTCACATAAGATATTGAACTCCCCAACATATAATTCAAACACTGACATGGTAGAAGCACATATAGGAGCGTTCCCCTTCAAAGCCTCATATGTCTGTATGAGAAGAAGGAGTCGCACAGCACAGTCAAAGCTAATCTGTTCGGTTGAGTCTTGAGTAAAGGAGCTTAAATTACTCTGAATATCCTGTTCGGAGTTAGGTTCTACTCAGAAAACGCCACACCATTGACCCCGATGCTTCTGGGCAATTTCACAGTGTCTCTCTGACATGTACTGCGAGCGACAAGTTACTTTATTGTTGGCATAAGTCGCACTCAGTTTGTGCTCTGAGACATCGGTGCTAATGGCATGAAATACTATGATGTCATCGCTTCACCCAGCAGCTCCATTGAACCCAGCTGACCGTATGAGTATGGAAATCACACGTTAGCTTTTGAGCAACCGTCAGCCTTTTTTAATTTTACAAATAGGTTACAAATATGAACAAGCCTTAAATGATACACTGTATTAAGAGATGAAGAAATTCATTGGATGGTTCATTATAAGTGTTTTTGTTGCTGTTATATTGAACATGCAGTCAGAATATGACCAGCCCTATGAAGAAAATACATTAATGTGGGGATGAGATAGTAGGAGTAGCTCAAAATACCTTTGCTCAGAGGGCAGCTCTCCCTCTCTGAAGTTGGGTGGGTTGAAGTCCTTTGATGAATCACTCTTCATGGACACACAGCTCTGTGTAGGTGACTCTGGTCTCTTCTCTGTGACACTAAGGAACAGAAAGAACCATTTGAGATCCATAGTGTGTTTTAGTGGGTTAAGACATAGGGCCCCTCATTTCATAGGGCAACAAGCTGTGCGTTACCGTGATTTCCTGACTATTAACCGCGGTTTATACGTTGATTTTGTCACATTTCTGCAGCCCGGTAGTTAACCCTAGGGTGCAGTCTACACATGGGGATGCATTTTTCCCTGCCTAGAAGTTAGTAACGTGCACAGTAACTCTGCCAGGTACAATAGGTCTCTCCCCCTCTTTCACATGTTAGCAGCAAAACATTTAATGAACAGTGAAAAAGAAATCCATATTTTACGGAATTATTCCATTTGTAGAAAGAAATACTGTGCTCTTTCTCACTTTAGGCCTAGCTTAATTATCGCTATACTGAGAGACGTTAGGCTATTTTAGAACAGTAAATGGGAGAACGTTGCGTTGATCAGTGGTCTTATCTCAGGGAGTACTATGCTGTAACATGCAAAACTATATTACTTTTTTGTTTGCGCAATAAGGCCCAGATGAATGATAGGCTACAGGATTACTTTATTCACTGTCTGTGTGGCGCTGAGCATAGCTAAATAGCCTACTTAGCCATTTGTTATCATATTGTTTTGAGTTAAATGATCGGTCAATTTACTAATCGAGTGGTCAATGTTATGCTGCCAAACTTGGTAGAGATTAGATCAGATGTGCCTGCCAGATGTTGAAAACCAAGATGCAGGTTACATTTCAAAGAAGGAAGAGGCAGAAAGCCTTCCTTTTTGATCAGCCAAACCCAAATGAGGCGTCGGCCCACCCTCAAAGGCCTGTCCACATGTCAAGAAATTACAATCATGGACACACAGCTCTGTGTAGGTGACTCTGGTCTCTTATCCACGGTCTCTTAACCACGGTTCATTGGGTGATTGTCACATTTCTGCAGCCCTGCAGTTAGCATTCAGGTGCAGTCTATACATGGGGATACATTTGTATCATTCTGGAAGTTAGTAACGTGTAGAGTAACTCTGCCATGTAGAATGGGTCTCTCTCCCTCTTTCACATGTTAGCAGCAAAACATTTACTGAACAGTGATATTGAAATCCATATTTTACGGAATTATTCCATTTATAGAAAGAGAAATTGCGCTCCTTCTCGCTTTAGGCCAATCTTAATTATCACTACACTGAAAGGACATTAGGCAGTCCCCCCAGGATTTCGCGGGCCTTTTTTGTGATAATTGCGGCCTAAAATTACTGATTTCGCTGGGGCTTTTCCAAAAAGTTGCGTTGAAAGTTGCTGTGTTTTTTAGGTGTTTGTTGCGATGACATTGTGTGAGCAATTGAAAGTCGCGATAAAAAGTTGCAAATTTCCCTCTTTGTAATTACAATTATAATAGAGTTATTTGTTGAAAAATAAATAATTAATAAACAAACATTCTTTAAAGAACAAAACCATTGAGAAATGGTCCTCTAAATAACCTTACTAACATGCCAAACAAAAGATTACCAGGACTACAAAAATGTAGCAAAATAGGCTGTTCTGCCCTCTGCTTATATAGGTCAGAAAATGTATATTGCCTGTATTGTTGTTATGGAAACGAACACAGTATACATTTACATTTACATTTAGTCATTTAGCAGACGCTTTTGTCCAAAGCGACGTACAAGGGAGAGAATATTCAAGCTACGAGCAATAGAACCTGGTGTAACAATAAATAAATACTACTTTACATTAGAAATATAACAAAATGAAATAAAAAGAAAGAAAGAGTGCAGAAGTGTAACTGCTGTAATTGCAAGTTACGCACTAGTCGAAGTGCCAGTTAGGACGGGAAGTGCTCTCTGAAGAGTTGGGTCTTCAAAAGCTTCTTAAAGGTAGAGAGGGACGCCCCTGCTCTGGTAGTGCTGGGCAGCTCATTCCACCAACGTGGAACTACAAATGAGAATAGTCTGGACTGCCGTGCTTGCACAGACGGCAGTGCCAAACGACGCTCACTAGAAGAGCGCAGCATCCTGGGTGTAACATTTGCCCTTACAAGAGCATTTAGGTAGGTGGGAGCAGAACCATCAAGCACTCTGTAGGCAAGCATAAGTGACTTGAACTTAATGCGAGCAGCTACAGGCAGCCAGTGGAGGTCAATAAGAAGCGGGGTGACGTGTGCCCTCTTCGGTTGGTTGAACACCAGACGCGCCGCCGCGTTCTGGATCATTTGTAGTGGTTTCACCACGCAAGCCGGCAGGCCCGTTAGGAGGGCTAGTGTAGGACTTTTACTTTGACATCATTCAAATGTTCGTCTCGTGGGAATGGCATCAGCTGTTAGACCGTTATCTAGAAACATAGCTAGTTATGCTATGTTATGCTAAACACGTAGCGGGAACAGTACATAGGATTTACTTATCCACAACGAAGTGTACCTGTTGGTATTACAAAAGGACCACAAGTAAGACTGAATAAAATGTTATGAATAACTCAGCCTTCACATAAAACGAAAACAAAAAAAAAGCCCATGTCACTGTGATCTGTTTCGCCGCCTGACGTCCTGCCTGCGTTTCTGCTGTTCTCATTCTATGCTTATCAATCTGTTTTGCTATCCTTGTTGATTTATTTTATCCGTATATGTGTTCATGTTGTTCAATTTCATATATTAATTAGCTGTGCCTCATCTCAGATTGCGCAATCCCTCACAAACTGGGTTGAGCGCATGCGTAGAACCTATTTAGTCTTGCTGATCTGACGTAAAACCACAGTGAAAAAGCACGGAGGGGAGGCAAACAGTACCTCTGCTTCAATGGAGGGAGCATGCGAGAGCCCACCGGTCGCGTTTATGCTTGTTCTGCCGTTACTCTTCTTATATTTGACCTTGACTACGAAAATGGAAGATTCTATAGCTAAGCTAAAACATCTCATAACTGGACTTTCAATCAAAACATGAATTGGTCAATAATGGGAGACCAATGCCGTAGCTAAAATGTATGCTTCAAACGACGGGACAAAAGATAACTCGATCGACTTCCCACATCCTAAGCCAAATTGCTTTGAAAATATTTTGAACCTCAAGAATAGATTTGGTTTTGGACGTACAGCGGAGACTAAATATTAGCAAGGGGAAGGGCTTCTCACCCCTCATTCGCTAACATTACATTGAAATCAGAGAAAGCCCTTGCTCCGTTAACTTCCCTTTATTTCTCCTAGGATTGTTTAATGTCTATGTGAAGCCATTTAACACCACACAAGTGGTTGGGATCACTTTGGTGAGCTGATTTTGAGAAATTAAACTTAAATTGCAGCTAAAGTTGTGTTTCCTGGTGGCTACCTTATCTAGTTGCTATGCTAGCTAATTAGCTAGCTAAGGACACTTAAAAACAGACAATTTAAATGGAAGAGTTAAATTTGCATGAAATGATAGCTAGTTATCTAGCTGATGTTATAGTCTCCTCAATTTAACTCTTACAATTATAATGGGAATAGGTAGAAACCCTCAAGGTGCCTGTGCAACTTCGTAAGAGTTCATATTCACGAGTGCATAATCACACATATTAACACCAGTTCATCACAAGCTAGCAGCTGCCAACTGTATGTAGCTACCTTACCTATGTGTGTGTAAAGAATGCTGATATGAAAAACAACCAGTAGTCAATGTGCAAGCTGCCAATTGAATGGTGATTTAAGATACTGTATTGGGTTTATATATTTGTAAATCTGACTGTGAAAGAGTCAGTGCCTCACCAGCCACGAACCTCACCGCACGTTACTGTTCCAAGTAATCCCAAATAGGACTCTGTCGCTTTCTCCCGACTTTTGCCGCCATGACACCAGGTGAAGGGCATGTGTCGGCAGAGATAAGGTGTTGACCAGAGAATCCGTATTGAAACCGGAAGTGGGTGATTTACTCCGTTTGATTGGCTAATAAAGAGACCTTTACTTTTTCGTTGAGAAATTATGTTGATCGCCTGACATTCAAACGATCGGTTTTCTTTAAATTATTATTATTTTTGTGAAGTTATACGGCTCAATACTCAATTGACTTGTTAACCGAACTTTTACGAAGTCATACAACTAAACACACAAGTGACTTGTTAACCGAACTTTTACGAAGCTATATGACCAAACACAAAGCTAGCACTGTTAATTCCGGTATAGCTAGCTAGGTCAATTAGCTGGCCTAAGATACTGTAATTTAAGCTAACCAATTACCTCATTTCCCCCAAAACCCATTGATTGTGTGTATTTGTGATGTGTAACATATATCCTTTATCAGTCATTCAAGTTATTTACGTTTATTTACCGCTAGCGATTGCACCGACACAAGTGTAATTAAATTGCTAGCTGGCTAGCTAGGTAAATTAGCTCGCGTAAGATACTGTGAGAGTGCTAGCTTGAGCTAACCAGCCCAAACACTGAATAGCTAGCTAGGTCAATTAGCCCGCCTAAGATACTGTAATTTAAGCTAACCAATTACCTCATTCCCCCCAAAACCCATCGATTGTATGTGTTTGTGATGTGTAACATATATCCTTAATCAGTCATTCAAGTTATTAATGTTTATTTACCGCTAGCGATTACACCGACACAAGTGTAATTCAATCGCTATTAATGTTAACGTGACACAACATTAAAAGTCAGGCATCGACATGGTTCCTAAAGAATAAATCAAAGGTCCTTGTCCATTTCTGTTCAGGACATGTGACAAGTTGTATCCAACCAGAGACCAGAGTAAAGTGACGACTTCCGGTTTCAATACGGATCCTTTAGGAAATAAGTTATCTCTGCCGACAGCGTGTACTAAAAGTGGTACAGCGGAAGATAAACTAAGGCCATCTATGACAAAGACGAAAACTAAGAACATTTTCTCTATAATTCTATTTTATTTTAGTTAGTTTTGTAAAGACACAATACAGTTTCAGTTAGTTATCGTTTTTTTGTAAAGCCTCGTTTTTATTTTTATTTCAGTTAACGAAAAAAAAAATCACACCTCGTTTTTGTTTTTTCGTTAGTTTTCGTTAACGATAATAACCTTGACACACACTCTCTCTCTCTCTCACACACATACACACACTCCTTCAATTCATTAGTTAGTTACATTTAACTAGATTGCATATTGTGTGTTACTGCTCATCATGGTGTTAAATACGCTGGTCTACTTAAAGTTACACAAGAAAGAATGCTGCCAACCTCTTCTATTCAGAACTCCAATGACCTTCAACCTTGCTATTAATAAGGTAACTTTTGTTGTAGTTATTCATTTAGTTATTAATCAGAGTTCCAAATTAATAGTTTAATATATTTTATGAGACTGATTTGTGGGTTATCTTTATTTTGACCACTATGGAGGACACTACACTTTGTGTGGCGCCCCCTAGGTGTTCAACTTAATTGATCTGCCTTTGTGGTGAATGGTTTATGCCTATCCAATTGTATGAGAGTACCAACATATTCGTGCTACTGTCAGGATAGTACCAATGTGTCTTGGTGGCCCTCGTGCAGACGGTATCACAATTTACACACAATTGCACCCACATTTACCCGGCGCCTGCTCACAGGGTAAGGTACCTAAATAGTCTGGTACTCCCATGTGAGGCTGGTACCAAATTCACCTACAAATATATATATATATATATATATATATTTACAACACACAAAGGGGACTCTCTCCAGTAACCCCTACACATGTGCCAACAAAACAAAAAGAAATCACAATACAGCCAGTACCCACAGTAACTCAAGTAAGATTGCACCCTGGGCACCTACTTGGCCGATTTAGACCCAAATACCAGCACCTTTTAGGCCCAAGCTAGGCCCCAAACTATGCACATACACTAGGTTCAATAAACAAGGCACAAAGAAAACTTTTAGCATGCAGTTTTGACAAATTCACCCTCGGTAAAGGGTCGGCCTGCTTTAGGGATCTCCGCTACTACAATACTACAATAAAGCTTGCCTTCACAGCAGCCTCACTTTGCTTTTACGAACACAGTCTGCTGTGTGACACCAGCGATCTTTTCGAATCCTCTTCCTTCTGGAGCTTCTGTTTCATGTCCAGATGTTTGTACTTGTCTTGGTGTTTCGTTTCATAGTGCCGTCTTAAATTATATTCTTTCATTACAGCCACATCGGCTCCAAACATAAGATAAACAGGTTTGCCGCTAAACATATATTCTGCCAATATTGGCAGACAGGCCGCAAGCTAAACTTTGACTTCAGGTGATGAGGCTGCAGACGGTGGGGCAAGGGCTCGTGCTTGCGGGCCTAAATTGACGTAGACTACCAACGCGATTGCAGTGCATTGTGGGACTTGCCGTATAAGTGGTGCCGGCAGCCGCGGTAGGCCAGCTCTGATAGACATTACCAAATAAAATTACACCGTGGCCCATTCAAATCAATGGAACTTTTTGCAACATTCTGAGGAGCTGGCGGGCCGGATTTGAGTTTGAGACAGGTGTTCTACAGGATTAAGATATACACATGACATGTGAAGAGTTTAGGCAAGTGGTACAATTCTACATTGAGGGACCGAGATGTTTCAGAGATTAGAAAAATTATTGTTAAGGCTATCAATACCATCAGTACTACTGATAAGGCTTTCTTGCCTGGTAAACTGAAATTGTGGTGCCTCCAGCTTGGGATGGTGTAAGGCTACCGTCACAGGAGGAGAGAATATTAATATATTAATATGCATGGTGTCACGTCTGCCCTGAACTCAGCTCCGGTCATGCCCCCCTTGTCAAATTCAACACACACACCTCTGCACACTGACAGCTGCAATCACCGTTCCAATCCCCCCCATCACCTGCACCTGCCTCAGTCAAGTTCACACTCCCAGCTGCACTTAATTTACATTAATTTACTCCTGATCACTAATCACGTACACCTGACACTTCCTTACATATACTCCTCACTTCCCTGTCTGGCCACATCGCTCAATGGAAGAAGCTATGTCCCAAGACAGCCAGCTTCTGACACGTCCAGCGTTCCCAGGATTCCGCCTCCTGGTCATCTGCTTCAGCGATCTCCTCGTCCCCTGGATTCCACTACAGCGATCTCCACGTCAACTGAATTCCACTCCAGCGCTCTCCTCAAGTTCCGTGGTTACAACCCTAGTATCCTGATCATCCGCTTCAGCGATCTCCACGTCACCTGGATTCCACTCAAGCGTTCCCCCCGACTTCTGCGATTACGACCCTAGGTCTTGAGTGACATTCTCTGTCTAGCTCCGCGCCCCTGCACGCTAGTTTTCCCTTGTTTTAGTAAATCTATTCTGGGTTTGTTTTCTAGGATCTCCATAGATAACTTTAGTAGTAACCTTTAGTTTATGCCAGGGGTACTCAATAGGCGGACCCCGGTCCGGATCCGGACCCAGACGCAATCAAATTTGGACCGAAGCCAAAATCAACATTCTAATTTAATCATGATCCAAGCGAGTTGGTTGATTGAAGTTGATTCCAAAAATCACTAATTTAAAACAGAGTGGACTGACAAGTATGCATTTGTGCTGCCTGTGGGGAGCACAAAACCGATGTGTTTAATCTGCAACGAGACGGTTGCCCTTGTCAAAAGTGGTAACGTGAAACGTCACTATAATACAAAGCATACCCCCAGAACTCTGACGTAAGGGCCAGAAAAATAAACCATCTGCAATCATCATACCAAGCAACATGCAGTGTAATAGTTAGATCAGCCACACAACAAGAGCGTGCATACCTCAACATACTGTACATAAATACAGGAGCACACTCACTAATGAACACTTACATCAGCAGCAATGAAAGTGAAATCTAGCAAATGTAGAAGGGTTTCTATCAGTGAGGTTGGTTGAGGAGTTCAAATGTGCTAAGACCAGCCTGGAGATGACTTTATCACAGTCTAAGGATCTAGCAGTAAAAAACACTGCTCCAACTGTAAAAACAGGGAGGAAGTGGAACCCGGTTCAACATGCACAAGGGGCATTACAGCATAAGGATATCATTGGGCAGGTACAGAGTGGGAGAGCAGGGTTTGGGCTAGGTGACAGTTGGACAGCATGGGAACGCTCTCCTTCAAACTACATTGCTACATTGGCTAAATTGACTACTAGGCAATGAGAGGAGGCAGGTGGTAACCAGCTTTGCCTGAGAAGTCGCTGCTTGTCTAATTTCCATTCTTGTTCTCAGGCAAGGAGAGAACTGCAGGCTATGGATTCAATTCATTGTTGGAGCCATTTAGGATGGCCTCCCAACTCCGCAGAACCTCAGTCAGTAGGATTCTAAGTTAGCTACTGCCTTGTTTATTATTTTGGCCTTGCCACCTCCCAAAGTTACATGCTCCCCCCTAATCTATTCTATTATTGAGTTTTCAAATAAACCCAAATTAGGAATGTAGCTAGATCATTCTCCTTTCATCTCCAAAAAAGCCATTCATTTTCAAATAAACCGATACGGACCATTTTGTCCTTGCATGATGCACAGAAGTTAGTTCAGGCATTTATAACGTTAAGATTAGATTACTGCAATACACCATAGGCTGGATGTAAAAAAAATAAAAACAATTACAAGAATATGAAAGTGGGAACACATTATTCTGATATTATGAAGTTTACACTGGTTATCTCGATTTCATTGTGATTACAGAACTCAGCTGCTGATATACAAGGTCTGAAAATGTCTTGCCTTGAAGTACCGAAGCAGCCTGCTAATAGTGAATAGTCTGCCTCACCCTTGCATACCTTCTTTCACTACCCAGAAGGGCGCAGTTAGTGGCAGATCTTTCTCCTAATCTACGGGATAACCCTCACTCTTTACATGATACCTGTATATTTATAATCAAATGAATGCCCAACTCATAGTATCTGATACTCCTAGAACCTTTTTTGTAATTATTTTATACTGAATAAATTATATTTACATTATGTAAATAAATGTATAAGCCTAGAACTATGTTTTGGCAGATCATCGGAGGCAGAACCTGAAACATGATAAAGTTTTAATATTCAGTGGTGATATGGATTTAGATTTAGTCATTTAGCAGTACAAGGGAGAGAACAATCGAGCTACGAGCAATAGAGACCTAGTGTAACAATAAATACTATTTTACATAAGAAATTGAGAAAAAGTGCAGGAATGTAACTGCTGTAAGTGCAAGTTAAGTACTAGTAGAAGTGCAAGTTAGGAGGGGAGGTGCTCTCTGAAGAGTTGGGTCTTCAAGAGCTTCTTAAAGGTAGAGAGGGACGCCCCTGCTCTGGTAGTGCTAGGCAGCTTGTTCCACCAAAGTAGAAATACGAATGAGAATAGTCTAGATTGCCGTGCTTGCACAGACGGCAGTGCTAAACGATGCCCATTAGATGAGCGCAGCATCCTGGGGGTAACATTTGCCCTTACATGAGCATTTAAATAGGTGGGAGCAGAACCAGCAATCACTCTGTAAGCAAGCATAAGTGACTTGAACTTAATGCGAACAGCTACAGCCAGCCAGTGGAGCTCAATCAGTAGCAGGGTGACGTGTGCCCTCTTCGGTTGATATAACAGGGAAATGCCTACATCTTCTCAACCATTCAATCCAAAAACAATCCACTTTGGATTTTACATTTAATTGAAAGTTCCCAACAGATAATCTTATGATATTTAAAAATATATATATCAGTAGTTAATTGATAGGCCTCCTCATGAGGAATCTATCAAAATTCAATATTTATCCAATATTTATGAACTCTCCAAATTATACCATTTTTATGAGCTATTGCAATGGAAATGTTTAACACGTGTATCTCTTCCTAACACTCCTATACTGACATATAACTTAAATCACAAGTATTTGAAAACTGTTTTGGTTTTCCATCGTTTTAACTTTTTGCTGGAACCTACAACTAATAAGTTGTCCAGGCCATTTAAAGTATCATCATACAACCAGACTTAAAATAATATATGGAGTCTGAAGTTCACTATGTGTTTGTTTTTGCAAGTCTGGAGCATGTATGATTTGTACAAAAGCCGTGTTACGAGCTGTGTCACTATTTTTTGCATATGGATGATCATGATCAAATTTGAGATACGTCTGTAATAGTTGCCTTTGACACAGAATGTAAAACATGGTAAAGTTTAAATATTCAGTGGTGATGTAACAGGGAAAAAATAGAAATGCTTCGCAACCATTCAATCCCAATAAAATGAGACTTTGCATTTTACATTTTGTTGAAAGTTCCCAACAGATCATGTTATGATATTCATAAAATAATATATGGCCACCAACATCCAATCAGCCTGCTGGTTTAACTTGCTCATATGGTTGTCTACGTAGCATGGTGTAAGTTTCACAGAGGGGTTCCTGGTGCTGTCCCAACTGCATGAAGGCTGCCTACTGGTTTTACTATGACTAAACAAGGTTGTGGTGCTGCCCCAACAGGCCTGATCCATTCTCTGTGTTCCTACCACCAGTGCTACATCTGAGAAGGTGTTCAGTGCACGTCTCCAGTCTGATTCAGGCAGATAACATTCTATTTTTGAATGGGAATCTATAGTCAGAATAACCCATAAGAGGAGACTACAAAGTGAAGCTTACAAAAGTATAGTTTGGCCCCCTGAGGTTGTTTATAGAAAGTTGTTCCATTGCTGAATTAAAAGAAGCCCAATATTGGTTATTTACCTGCTCTGGTTTTCTTTGATGCCCTTACTTGTAAAATAATTTACTATCTTCCTGTGTTCTTGCTCTTCTTTGTCTTTTGACTACACACTTATGGAGCAGCAGAGCCTCCTGTACTGAATTTCATCCAAGAGGCCAAGAGTGGTCCTTGTGTTTGGCCCGTTTGGGCCACACCTTATTCATGTGTGTTTGTTTATGCAGGTCTGGAGCCTGTATGATCGGTACAAAAGGCTGTGTTATAAGCTCGTACCGTCACTATGTTTTTGAATATGGGTGCACAAACGTTGCTGGTGCAGACACGTGGAGAAAACCATTCTGTGCACATCTCTAGACTACATCTCACCTTTCAGTGTCAGAATGCTTCTTGGAGTGACTCATTTCAGATGCAGTTCTTCTCTCACCCTGTCCTGACATTGTTTCAGAGACCAGAGTGGCTGCAGTCACGTACAGGCATCTTAAGGTCAGCCCCGACAAACGTCTTTATCTGGAGATAAGAGAAAGACAGTTAATATGCTTACTTTGCCAAAAGGTATGAAAGTTGGGGGGAAGTGGGATCAAGGTCCTAAACAATACCACAGTTTATATAATCGCTTTTCAGCGGAGATTAAATCAGTATTTCACTCTGAACTTTAGCTTCTACGTAGTTTCCTTCATATCAGCATAGGCCTATGACAGTAACGGAGTCCTACATAGTACAAGTAGGCTATGACTTCGCAACATCAATTTAGACCTCATTCTTTGAAGCAAGTTATCATATTATATTCATGCCCTGGTATGGCCTCCGCTAATTCCTTTCACTTTCGCGCGGAACCCGACAAAAGCCGAGAGAAAAAGACGACAGGAAACGAATGTACACGAGAAGATGTTGAAGATGCGCGCGAGAGAGATTGAAGGACCTTTTAGAGCGTGACAGAAACCCAGTTACTGCGCGAGAATGACCGAATTATCATTGTGTACGAGAGAGGATGAGTTCCACCACAGGAGAGGGATCAAGTTCCACATTACAGAGAACCAGTCCCACACTAACAAGAGACATAATATTATAATGAGTAAATACAAAATAATAAATAAAAACAAGTAGTGGACATGTGCATTTGTTTTGATTCAATTAGCGTTGATATTTTAATTAACAGTATTGTAACGATCTCAGTCACTACAGGAGAGGGTTTACTTCAATGTATATGATCAAGGCCGTTATAACACCGGCTACGGACACATTACATACTGTGGCTGATGCACACAGAACCACAAGCACAAGTATCTGGTTTTCTTATCAAGGTGCCCCCGGCTACTCTGCCAGCCCCCCGCAGTGCATGGCAACCCGTACATGAGCTGCAGCGGCTGACAGAGAGCAAGGACACAGGCACAGACAATCCAATGAACATGAACATGAACACATTAACTCATACAGGTCGTTACATTATGAAGCAGAGGCAGTCATGCAGTTCTTGTGAAGGAGAGACATGAAGTGACATGAAGTGCCTCTGTTAAGTCGTTCTATTTCATTTGATACAATGCAATGGTTTGCAGCAGTGTTTCTTTGAAATTACAACCTGTGTGCTGTTTCGTGGACAACTAGCAAGATAACTATGTAAGGCCTGCAAAAACCTTGTAAATACCAACAACAGTACAATTTGAACAGATGACAGAACAGCATTACAGGGTGAATATCGCCATCCATCTCTTCATAGTCTGAATTTGTATTCTTTTTCAGCAATCAAGACACACTGTATTTAAAAAGTTACAGGGTTTGGTACTTTGATCTGCCTTTCACACACGGAAGATATTTCTTGATCTACCTATGCGAAAATACCGACAATTAAACGTTTTAACCCAAAGACACAACAATTAGGGATCTTTCTATCAAACGTTAAATCATTTTAACAACAAATTGTGTTGTCCTCTGCCTTTCTGGTTTCATATTTTTTATAATGGTAGGCTGTCATTAGCAGTGACGTGCAGTGAGGTTCGTGGCTGGTGAGGCACTGATTCTTTCAGAGTCAAATTTACAAATACATAAACCCAATAGAGTATCTAAGGTCACCATTCAATTGGCAGCTTTCACATTGACTACTGGTTGTTTTTCATATCAGCATTCTTTACACACACATAGGTAAGGTGCATACAGTAGGCAGCTGCTAGCTTGTGATGAACTCATGTGTAAATATTATGCACTCATGAATATGAATATGAAAAGGTTTCTACCTTTTCCCATTATAATTTTAATAGTTAAATCGAGGAGACTATAACATCAGCTAGATAACCAGCTATCATTTCATGCAAATTGAACTCTTCTGATTAACTCGTAAGGTTATTAAGTGTCCTTAGCTAGCTAATTAGCTAACGTAGCAACAGGATAACGAATGCAACCAGGAAACACAATTTACCTACAATTTAAGTTTAATTTCCAAAATTAGCTCACCAATAAAAAGCAGTCTTGGGTTCAAAGTGATCACAACCACTTGTGTGATGTTAAATGGCTTCACATAGACATAAAACAATCCCAAGAGAAATAATGGGAAATCAACGGAGCTGCCGCTGTAAGTTCAAAACCAAATGTATTCTTGAGGTTCCAAACATGTTCAAAGGAATTTGGCTTTGAATGTGAGAAGTCGATCAAGTTATCTTCTGTCCCGTCGCTTGAAGCATACCTTTTAGCTCCGGCATGGGTCTCCCATTATTAATCATTTCACGTTTGGACTGAAAGTCCGGTTTTGAGAACTGCTTCAGCTTAGCAATAAAATCTTCCATTCCACAGAAGTGTAGAAGAAGAGGAACGTTCCCCAGCATAACCCCGACAGGTGCGCTCTCATAGACATATATATGTCTATGTGCGCTCTCGCACGCCCCCTTCATTGAGGCAGAGGTACTGTGTGCCTCACCTACATGATTTTTCAATGCGTTTTGAGCTCAGCTCAAAGGTTCTACGCATGCGCACGCATGCGCAAAACCCAGTTTGGAGCGATTGCGCAATCCTAGGTGAGGCAGCCTCACTAGCTCCCATAGACCAGTGGTTCCCAAACTTTTTACAGTCCTGAGTTCAGCACAGACGTGACATTTTCTCAGTGGTTTTGTTTTCTAATTAATGCTTGTTCATCGTTGCGATCGTTGTTGTGTTTATAAGAAAGAAATACAGCCTTGCAGGACAAAATACAGGGGAATTTGGGCGATTTTGATGCACAAAATGATGTTTCCGTCTGAAAGTTACAATTCTGTTTCAAACAGTAGGCCTACATTCTGCGAATTCCGTCCGTTTTCTGTTATCGCGGAAATTTTCTCCCCACGTACCCCCTGAACTAGTGATGGGCAAATGAAGCTTTGGTGAAGCATTGAACCATTAGATTTACATTTACATTTACATTTAGTCATTTAGCAGACGCTTTTGTCCAAAGCGACGTACAAGGGAGAGAACAGTCAAGCTAAGAGCAATAAAAAGCATGGTGTAACAATAAATACTACTTTACATGAGAATTAGAAAAACAACGACCTAGAAAAAAGGAAAAAGAAGTGCAGGAATGTAACTGCTGAAGTGCAAGTTAAGCGCTAGTCAGGTGCCAGTTAGGAGGGGAGGTGCTCTCTGAAGAGTTGGGTCTTCAAAAGCTTCTTGAAGGTAGAGAGGGACGCCCCTGCTCTGGTAGTACTAGGCAGTTCGTTCCACCAACGTGGAACTACAAATGAAAATAGTCTGGATTGCCGTGCCCTTTTCGGTTGGTTGAACACCAGACGCGCCGCCGCGTTCTGGATCATCTGTAGTGGTTTCACCACGCAAGCCGGCAGGCCCGTTAGGAGGGCGTTGCAGTAGTCAAGGCGGGAGCTCACCAAGGTTTGCACCAGCAGCTGGGTGGCATACTGGGTTAGGTACGGCCTGATTTTGCGGATGTTGTACAGCGCAAAGCGGCACGACCTGGAGACAGAGGCATTAGGCACATTGTTTCAAAAATCGGTTCATTACTTGAAGCTTCAGTAACAGTGACCTCTCCTGGTGATGTGCCAAGGCTGCAACTAAATTAGCCCAGCCAGACAGTGGCACGAATCTTTAAAACAATGACAATCTAGTGTGCACGCACCAAATCCCCCCCCCCCCACGCACACACACACTCACACACACTCTCACACACACATGCACCCGTATACAAAGATTGTGATATAATTTTTTTTTTTTACAAATAAAGATTAATTCTTTTTTGTATATTGTGTTATTGAAGAGAGAGTGCTTGGGGAAAGGATGAGCTGGACAAATATGGCACAAGTTGGGTGTAACCATGTTGGATAGGGAACAGTCAAAGATTTTGATTTAAAACATTATTTGTTCTACACTTTTTGGACTGAGCCTGTTGATATAGTCTACTTTTCCTATAGCCTAAATATTTAACAGCCAGCGCACCTTATCATGAGCGATCAGAATAAAGTGTTCACACATGTCAGAACGACCTCTCTTCCTAGATGCTTTCATAATGATGATAAATCAATACGAACGTAATGACTGTCACAGAATGAGATAGGCTACTATGAACCAAACGCAATGTTGTGCGCGGAAGTTTTTATGCTTTGAAGGCGCTACAATTCAGACTCAAAACGAGGCAACTGACTGTTTCGTGCGTGGCGCTGTGAACCACTCAGCTGGTTCATTCGGAGTAAGAAGCAGTTGCTGTTTTGCACGTAATATGTCACGTGATTTTTCCGTACCAAAGCAACCTTCGAAGCAGTGGTTTTATGGTTGGTGTAGTTAAGGTATGAAGCACGTTCCGGCGCTTCAGTGTCAGGCTGCCATCACTACCCTGAACCACTTTGCGTACCCCTGGGGGTACGCGTTCCCCGGTTTGGGAACCGATGCCATAGACAATACATGGTGCCTAACCTGACCGCACGTCCCTTGTTTTCTTCCGTCTATTTGAATAGGACATGCGCAAATTCAGCGAATTCAGCGATTTTGATTATAAAAATGCTCGAAATGATTGGAATCATGCAGAAATTACACCTATACCACAGATTAGTAGAGAAATATGAATATTTATTTTATTTTATAATTCTCTGCTCTGCCTCACCTGCCTCATATGACCGCACGTCCCTGGTCATTAGGCAGATTCATATCAGCACACAAGCCGACAGTAACGGTGTCCTACTACAAGTAGGCTATGACTTTGCAACATCAATTTTATACCTCATCTTTTGAAGCAGGGTTCGTTGAAGCAAGTAATCATACTTACAACATTTGTATGAGGCTGGTAACTGTGTTTCCTCAGTGTCCACATTTTCTTTTGTTCCTGCTTGATACCCTGGTTTGGCCGCTAATTCCTTTCACTTTCTCTTTAACACCATTTTCTTATGTAACCGGCAGAATTACGGTATTGTGTCCCAGCAGCCACTATAGCTTCTGTCCTGCTCTGTCATACACTATGTACATTTATATTTAACATTTACATTTAACATTAACATTTAGATGAAAGATTTATATTATTTAACAACTTTGTGTTACTGCCAAAAATGATCCTTGGAAAAGTTATCGCATGAATTTACATGAATTTCTTTCTAAATGCTTGAAAAAGTGACATTTGAATATTGTCATGTTTTTTTTCCATATGATAATGCTAAATGTACCAAAACTGAGCAGGATTTTCGAACTTGCAACATTTTACAAACGGCGCCCCATATGTCACGCCCCCAAGTAGCGATCCTTGGCTCTTCATTGATTAGCCAAAGTGCCGCTCCTATAGGCTATAACACCAGGTAGGATAGGTCTCTGGCGTTTC
This sequence comes from Clupea harengus, assembly GCF_900700415.2. Classification (NCBI taxonomy): domain Eukaryota; kingdom Metazoa; phylum Chordata; class Actinopteri; order Clupeiformes; family Clupeidae; genus Clupea; species Clupea harengus. Next base: position 21,546,493 of record NC_045171.1, on the reverse strand, counting down.
CACATTCTTTCTCGCCGTGCTATTGCTGCTGAAAGGTATGTGCTCCCTGGTTCATCTCCACTGTTAGCGTCCAGCTGTAGGATCATCCATGCCTAAATTGACTGTTTGGCAACAGGTGTTTACAGTTCACCAAACGCTTCCGGGTAGTATGCGGGTCCGCTACCTAAGACACAGAGCGAGCTTGTGGTAAACAGAAAGACTGGTTGAGGTACAATCTCCTGCATAGCTCACGTTAATAGAGGGCAATGTTTGTGTCTACGCTCCACATGGAGGTATTGCTAACTCAAAGTGACTGACTGTTCCACCTTCACATAGCCCCTGTATTTCAACTCTGTTATTAGCTGAATGTAGGTTGTAACGGGTATGTGAAATATGCTTGTGTTCTCATGTAGCTTTGGGTTGGGAGATGCCAGGGAGCCCCATTTTCAGTGTTTGCTCAGTCAAATGTGCATAGAGGTAACATGGGACAATGTTAATGTGTTTATGACGATTTGAGACTTGCTAATTATGTATTACCATGTACATAATAGATGTTGATTTTTGGTTTCTTCCTTCAGGAAGATTTGTCCGCTGCTTTGCTTAGTGTAAATGTAGTATAATTTCAGCTTTTGCCTCAGTAGTATTTGGTTTGTTGTGCTTTTGTATTTGTTTGACATGGCCAAAGTGTAGGCGTGATCACTGCCTCATTGTCGTCCCCTCCCCACCACGGTGTTAAGGCAATAGGTGCGGTACTGGCTTCCCCAGTGTTCTTCCCGGTTGGAGAAACACCTCCTAAAAGATTTAACTCTGCCCTGTTCCAGTCAGCTTAACCCCAACTCCTCTTCCCCTCTCCTCTCTATAACAATACAGAGAGTGTTGCAGCTGTTCTACGGGGCAGGTTGCCGGATCTGAGTCATCTTCCTTGCACACTGCATGCCGTATTCAAAGTGGTAATGTGCACCTCACCATTTGCGTGATCCCTTTTTTCAATGTCTGTGCCTAGGTCTGTTGTGTGTGGATGTGTGATTAGGCACCAGAGTCAAAAGCACGGGTGGTGTGTTGGTCTCACTCCTTTTCCAGGACAGGTAACCCCCCTCAACAGCTGCCCCCTACCCTTCTGGTGGCAGCCATTACCCTTCCGTCTTGCCAGATGGCCACTTATGATGATGTGGCCTGACAGGGTTTTACCCCAGCTGCGAGAAACATTAAACTGTATTTTATTGTCATTGAACCATGTATTAATTAATATTGTTTATTTTTCTATTGAAATACAACGTCTCTGTCAATAATTCAGCGTATCTGCGTGAGCGCCCGCTTGTCTCTGTTAAAGGTATGATTGGACATCCGGTATATCTTGGTGTGAAAGGCCCCCGAGCACTTCAGAGCCAAGACCTTAAAGCCAGTAGGTCACATATACATTAGTTATGCCACAGTCTTGTTATATTTTATTTATTTTATTATTGTGATTGTGTATGTTTGTATATTGCTAATTAGTTTACACGCAACCACAGTTGTGTTGGGAAGCAGCCACACTTACATAGCCTTACACATCTCATTAACTAATGGCTTAATGACACACAATATTCCCAAACACACAACATACAAACACATTTCCCTCCAGTCTGTCAATTCATGACACTGTTTAAGACGGATGGATGTCATATTTTGTAAATGATTATTTCCTCTTGTGTAGGTAACATGTTTGTATAACAGAACGTATCATCATGAAGAATAAGTGTGATTTTGATATACCAATTCAATAGGGATTATACAAATGTCATGATTTGTAATTAATTCTTTGGCAAACACTAAGTGACACCATAAACACACAAGTACATTCCCTTATAACATTAGACTGAGTATTATGCGAATTACAACTAATTATATTACATTGATTATTTTAAATCATCACAGCAATTAAATGATAACACATCCACTCTTCTCTACATCATATTCTGGGGGGACATTAACCCTGTCAGTTGTCTGTACTAGGTCAGCTATCTGTGCAGGTTTACATTACAGTAAGCCCATATAGTAAGCCTGCCTCGCATTATGAATAACCTTGCGTGTAACGTTATTAACGTTGAAATACATTTTCTCTTGATCAGTAAATCCTGTCCATGTTACTAATGTGGCCTAACTATAATTCTAGGCTAATAGTAATGTTTCAAACACTGACAATGTCTGACAAACTGAATATCATTGTCTACAATAATGACAGTAAAATAAAACTTCTGACTGAAAGAAACCACAGTAAGACATACCTGGAACAGAACTGGGAGACTCCTGATGACGACTGTGAGAATCATGTTGTCAAAGACACGAGGATGACTGTATCGGTTAGGATATCTATCAGTCGCTGCTGCCCTAGAAATATCATTAATTTAATTTAGTGTCACTGATATGGAAATGGGAACAATGGCCATTTTGATCATGTGAAAAAATGAATATTTTGGCCATACATTTTGTATTCAATCTGCTTCCTCTTCCTTTTTGAAAAAAAATCTCTAAAACTATATATGGAACAATTGCCTTTGTTGATATTATGGATTGTTTATGGATTATGTCCATGGTTTATGGATTTCTCATGCATTAACCAGAAAATCTACTATAATCGGAATGTACGTATATCACTTATTGTGCTCTAAGGGGGTTCAGGGGGCTCTGTAAAGCGCCAAAACAATAAAATTGTCTAAATAAAATTGATTGATTGTATTGATCATGTTGTGAGAGCTGTCTTCTCCTCCCACTTTCTCAGTTCTCCCTCTGGCTGCTTGCCCTCCTCCAGCACCATCAGGAAGAGGTGAGGGCCAGGGTTGGTGGGGGCCATGAAGTCTAACATGTGTGTGTCATTCAGGTTTGAGGCGTCTGGGGTGTCAACTAAATCAACTAAAACTTTCCATTGTAACATTCTGAGTTCTGCTTCTGAGTGAAGTTAAAAACAAACAAATATGGAATATCAAGAGATTTGTATTCAGCTGGTTGCAATTCAGCAACCACACCACTAGATGCCACTACAAACACACGTTACCTTTAAGCATTCTAAAAGAGGAATGCAAATAGTTATAATGACAGAATGAGAGTTTGCTGACAGGTTAGACTGTTTGACAAGCATATACTCTTTTACAGAAAGAGGTCTGTGTATTGTTTGAATGTTTCACATTGAAGATATTTTAAAAAACTAATCTGATTTGTCCACATGGTGTATTTGTTTGCACATGAAGAAAAAAGCGACCTCACCAAATGTCAGAATACATCAGTTAGCAAGCTAACTAGCTTTTGTCAGTGCCAAATACACTATTGGTGGTGTTTGCAAGGAAATGATTAAGGATGTTAGTTAGCACAAAAAAGACAAAAACTCTCTCAATAAATTGATTAATTCAAGATTAGCATGTGATCATGGAAGATGATAATAAGTAATAACACCATAATTAGGAAGGCAAACTTACTGTTTGACATGATGCTGTTCTAGACCAAGAGCACTTCTGTGTTCTCCAGGCTGCCCTGCTGAAGTACTGGAGTTCTACCATGCAGTACAGAGTTTATACTGCTGAGGAAGTATTATTATTAAAAAAAAAAAGGATCAGCACACCAAGACCCGTTTCATTTGTGTGTAGACGTTCATCTGACACCGAGAGGAAATGGGAGGTTATCATCTGTCTCAATTACCTTGTCTAACCCGTCTAACCCACCTAACCTGAAAATGGGAGGTTCATCTTGGTTATCTACCTCATCAACCCCGCCTACCCCGCCTATCCCCATCTATCCCTACAGGTATCAGTTTACTACTCACTGTTGATTTTGGTTCATTTAGAGATTGAGGATTTTTTTATCGCATAATGCTACACATTTAATACAAATTACATTTTAGACATTCAGAAGCTTAACTGTTTCCAACTTGTCTGTGTGAGTAGGTTGATAGTATAAGGGTTTTAGCCAGACATCCATAGCTATGATGTTGAGAATACTGAGTATTCTTGCTGTTCCACACATAAAGATATGTAGGTTTTTTATCTTTTTAATAGTTTGTTCCTCAATATGTCTGTGTACATTTGTGTATTTGTCATAAAGTTACAACCATATAGCAAAATCTGAGGTAAACCTTGTTTGTTGTTCCGTGGTTTAGTTAAAAATGAACAATAACTTCTCCCCTTCTCTTCAAATTCAACTTTATCCTCTAAATGTGCAATTGGAGCAAATCTAACATCAAATCTAAATAACACTGCTACAGCTACTGCAGCAGTTTAGCAACCTATAAAATATATATTACTGAGGTAAATGTGATACGTTGTGTATTTTGATATGATGTATGTTGTTTATAGGTGAACCCCTGAGGATTACTGATTGCAAAGACTGGAGTGGGGAAGAGTGCTGTGGGGAACACCAATCTGGGGAGACGAGTTCATCTCATGGCCGTCTGCTTAATCTGTCACAGAAACTTGTGCCAGAAAGAGTATAGTTAGTCCCAGAAATATTGAGGTGATTGATACACCTGGTAATATAGACACTGACAGAGATGCAGATGATGTTAAAGATGAGATAGTGAAGTGCATTAAATACTCATGTCCAGGGCCCCACACATCCCTGCTGGTGATTCAGGTGGGCCGCTTCACTACGGAGGAGCAGAATGCAGTCAGGGCCTTACAGGAGATCTTTGGGGAAAGGGCTGCAGACTACATGATTGTCCTGTTCACTCGTGCTGATGAACTTGGGGATCAGACTATCAGTGACTGTGCGCTATGGTCGTTCCGGACTGAGGGAAGTGATACGGAGCTGAGGTGGACGATGCCATGTATTTAACAACCACAGCACTGACCACACTCAGTTGTTCGTTTGGTGGAGAAAATAGATGAGATGGTGGCAGCAAATGGGGGAGATTGCTTCACTGAGGAGATGTACACAGAGGGTCATGAGAGAAAGAGAGCTATCCTGGAACTCACCTGAGTTAGACAGGTATCTTACTTTCACACCTCTCCTGTTGAAAAGGGTGGAAGGCTTTCAAAGGATTCTTGATGAATGATGCTCTGTGAAGCGCCTAGAGACAATTCCAATCATTATTGGCACTATATAAATACAATTGAATTGATCATGCATCAAGTGATTCTGTAACATGGTTGGGCATCTTAGGTGGTTATTGAAAGGTATTGTGATATTGACTTAAGACTATGGTTGTCCACTTACTGAAACAACCTTCCCAGAAGTCTGACTTTTTCATTGTTTTGCAATATCCAATAACATTCGTCATATTGATATTGATTTAAATTGTTATTTATTTGTAGATTATTTTATAGTTGGAGTGTGTGTTGAACAAGTTGTTTAAGGTAACTTGTTGATGGTGAATCAGATGGTGTTTTGGTATCCAAATGTTCCATTGAGCTAATGATGACTGAAATATCTTAAAGTGATTTATAGTTTGCTTGTTTGACACAAGTGTTTCATATGTAACCAACACTTAATTCTGTATTTAGGATTACTTTAACCTTTTTTTGTCTATGCAATGCATTGTCTTCCATGCATATTGAATACATTATTTAAAAACATATTATACTTGTTCTCTCAGTGCTACTTCTCACTGTCAAGCTTCATCATGTAGCATGTTACTGTGACTAAAGTAAACTCTCATTCGTCCAGCTTCATCATGTAGCATGTCACTGTGACTAAAGTAAACTCTCATTGGTCCAGCTTCATCATGTAGCATGTCACTGTGACTAAAGTAAACTCTCATTGGTCCAGCTTCATCATGTAGCATGTCACTGTGACTAAAGTAAACTCTCATTGGTCCAGCTTCATCATGTGGCATGTCACTGTCTGAAATGCCTGTTACCGTAACAACCCTCAGTTGACTAAATATATTACAGTTTGTTGAAAAAGTGCATTACAGACAATTTTGTATGATGTACATTCCAGCTTAGCCGGTTACCTGAGTTAGGTTTAAACTTAATCTTTCCCTTGTGTGACATCACAACATATTAATAGGCAAAGTTTACATCAACATTGACAAATATTGTTAAACATTCACAGTTGATTTGGACCACATTGACTAGTGCCTTTATTTGGTCAGCATCACAATTTCCATTCATTTTTGCATATTACGTATTCAGAATCATTAAAACAGTGCACAAGGTCACAGTATGCCCAAGACATAAACAGAAGAACAGAAGATTCATACCTTGTATGAGAAAAAGGGAGGAAACATGTGAAAGAGGTGAAAAACAGATTTGAAAAAGTATCTAAGCAGCATGTTGAAGAATTGAGTTTCATTGTCATCAAACTAAATTCTGACATTAAGCTGAGTTCCCCTCTCTTTGTTGCTGGTAATCCCAGATGTTGAGCTGTTTGGAATTGAGAGGATATGTCCTGCCTGATTGTATACATACATACAAACTCGTTGCCCTTATAAACAGAGATAAGTTCAGGTGCCAACGGTGAAAGGGGGTTAGTTAACTTCTCAACTGTTGCAAATATTCTTTATGTTGCTAATGTTAGAGAAGAAAGACTGTGTTGCTTTTTCTATTTCAGCATTAAAATATAACTTCTTGACTGAATAGCACATGAGTATTACTTATATTTCTACTGATGTTAGAAGAAAAAAGTGTTGCTTCACATATTTCAGAATTATATGTGGGGAGCATCTCTTTATGGATCTGAAAATGGATCTGTAGTTCGTATTTCCTGTGTTTCTTCCAGTCTTCCTACACACTCTTTTTAGAAGTTTAACTGTTTGATTCAGTTTCCATGGTGCTTTCTGATTGTCTGTGACTGTCTTAACCTTTACTGGAGCAATGTCATCTATAACATTCAGCAACTTTGAATTTAAATTATTCAGCAATTCAGCTACAGAGTCTGACAGTTTACTCAAGGTCCTTGAAAGTGCCAGTTCCAAGAGAACACTCATGTGATCCTTTATGACTCTTTCTTACAGTCATAAATCCATTCTGAATGTGTGGGGACATAAACACGTCTAAGAACATGCCGAAATGATCAGATAAGGCCAAGCCAAGAGATATTGAGACCCTTTATGATGACACGGTCCAAGGTATGACTTGCACATGCTGTTCTAGGCTAAAGGGTAACAAGTAGTGCATTTACTTCCTTAGCATAACTGTTTTCTGGATTATCTACATGCAAGTGGAAATCCCCTGATATAATAAGACAATCAAAATCAATAACAATATAAAAATCATTAAATTTAGACCCCTCTGCGAGACTTGTCACTTCTGCATGGTAACTCTCATAGTTGTCTGAGTCTCTTCTGTGAGTTTCTTAGTCTCTGTGATAGTTGGGCATGATCCTGGAGGTAGAGAGGGGGGTGGGGGTGGGGGAGGAGTGGGTGGTTTGGGTGCTGGACCCTTAGGAGAGATAGGATTGACTTGGAAGAGAGTGGGGAATGAGTACAAAGTACAAATATAACATGAGTCACATTACAGTGCAGTATGTACACTTGACCTGGTGCGAAGGGTAATGTTTTACAGGACTGTGCCTAAGGCATACAAGTGTCCTGATTGCTGCCAGGAGATCAAAGTGCAGAACTAAAGCTGTTTTCAGTTCCTTGAAAATGTGCGTATTCAGAAGCGATCAAGTAACCCATGTTGCAAAACATGAAGTCACTGGACAGTGTTTCCTCCTAGAAATGCACTTATCTTCAAGTACAGAAGTTGCATATATAAAAGAGTATGATGGGGCATTTGTTCATTCATGTAGATGGGGTCATCTAAAAGGAAAAGCTGTATGGTTTGTACAGTGTTCAGTAATTGTAAGGCTCAAAATATTCCAACCAGTCATAGAACCAATCGCAAGATATGGCAGCAAACTTTTAGGTCCTCTGATGTACAAAGGATTCGAAAATGGGGACAACAACCAGTTGAAACCTCTGTATACAGAGATTTTGTTATACTCAAGTTATAAAGGAGTACCCATAACAATGCATGCAGGGCTGATGTTGGGTTTATGTTGTTCTTTCTGCCTGTTGTTAACATTTGAAACTCTAAACATTTAGTACATCTGATCTATTCTTCACTAACAGTTCAACTTGCAGATACAAAATGCAGTTTTCTGCCAGATGATTTGGGCTGGAATCGGGCCTCCAAGTTCCCTGAGTGCTGCTCAGGAGCACAACACTTGTCTAAAATGTTCCTGCATAGTGAATTTCTTTCCCTGACCTCTGGATTTTTCTGAAACGTTAGTATTTTTTCTTTTTTGGGATTTAATGGTCAGGACCCAAGTCTGCCAAAACATGTGTATGAGCTTCAGGTTCTGTTGTAGTCCCTCTGCTAATGGGGACAGCAAAACCAAGTCGTCTGCAAAGAGAAGAAATTTAATTTAGTGAGGTGCAAGTTTACAGCCCTGTCTTCTCCACGTCTCTGAAAGGAAGCTTCTGTTTTCTTTGTTCCAGCTTTAATTGAGCACTACCCATTAGTGTACATTGAATTGATCAGATCGTATGTTTTCCCTCTGATACCACTTTCAAGTAATTTTAGGAAAAGGCCGCTGTGCCAGCCTGAATCAAAGGCTTTTTGACAATTCACAAAACAGGGCTAAATCTTTGCATTATTTGTGTGCCCTTAATTGTCAATTACTGTGTTTAATGTGAAGCTATGATGTGTAGTTCTAAATTTAGTGTTGTGTGATGTTCTGTGATGAAGTCTATGATTCGTGAATTTAGGATGCTACATAAGACTTTTCCTACACCTGAATTTATATAGACCCCCCTTTTGTGGATCTGTCTTGTCTCCACTTTTAAATATGGGTGTTATCAGTCCTTCATTCCATACTTCAGGAAAGAAGCCGGTTCTAAGCCCTAAATTGAAAAGTTTGTTTTAATTGATTTGATTTGATTTGAATTCATAGTCTGCATGTTTAAGCATCTCATTTAGAATGCCGTCCGGGGCCCAGACTTTTCTTGTCTGGAGGCCTGTGTTTTTGGGTGGATAATTGTCTTAGTTTTTCCTAATGTTTTTTACATTCTGAGTCAAACTATTTTTCTTGCATTTTCTTTTTTTTTAGGGGGTAGGTTTGGTTTTTGGAAAGGTAAGTTTGATTGTTGTGCCACAAGATGTGCTTTGTGGCTATGTTTACTCCTTCTTTACTGCTGTTCTTGAGTTTCATGGCTACTCATTGCTTCCTGATATTCAGGTATTCTGCTTTGCGCCCATCTTTATTGAGTTGTTATGTTATATAAATTACTGGAGTTAGAACATGGTTGGTTAGAGTGGAGTCTTTTTAGGTGTATTCTGAGCTGGTTATGGTCTGAAAAAGGGGGTTGTTGCCTGACTGTGACTGCTCTGAGCGAGAAAGGGTCCAAATATGTTAATGCGTAATCTGCGGTGCTACTGCCCTGAGAGGCGCTGTAGGTGTAGCGGCCAAAGGAGCCCCCTCTTAGGCAATTATTGACTATGTACAGACAGTGGGACCAACAGAGCTGTAGTAGTTCTTTCCCCTTTCTATTTGTTAATTTTATCATAGTTATTCCTTAATGGAAGAGTAAGACTGGTGTGAGTTTTGTTATTCATGTATTTGTCTCTGTTTGTGCTAGTAGTGTGTGCTTCTTCAGCTGTGTGTGCATACAGATCACCTACAATTAGGATGTTTCCCTGGGTTTGGAAGTGGGTAATTCAATTGGAGGGATGTAGATTGTCCATAGGAATATGTTTTGGGTATTGGAGCTCAGGTCTTTTTTTTTTTTAAATTTTTTTTAACTTAAGCCATATATAATTTTCACCTTCTCTAACAAGTTCAATATAATTTGTATATTTAGCTTTAAACCAGATAAGGATTCCATCCCTGAGGTCGTTCCTTGTGTCACTCCAGGGCAGCCATTTGGTGTAAGTGTCCCTCTCTCCCCCTCCCCCTCCCCTTGAACTCATTAAATAACTCGTTACTTTTTAGTCCAAAGGCTGATGATCTTAACCCTTGGACGTTCCCTTAGCTAATTACAAAGGATTCGTATTGTTTCATGCTGCAATATGAGTTATTGAATTTGTTGTTGTTTTTTATACAGAGTGGAGTGCATTTCTTTGATTCTCGCTCTTCTGTATATCTCTCTCTCTCTGCATCTCTCTCTCTCTCTCTCTCTCTCTATCTCTCTCTCTCTGCATTTCAATTAAATGTCATTGTCTTTATTGGAATGACTGTACAATACAACATTACCCAAGCACTTAAGCAGTAACAACAATAATAATAGTAATACAGGGAAAAATGTAATAATAATAATTAAGTAAATATAATCAAGTAAAGTTAAATTCCATAAGATATACATATAGCAAATACAAGTAATGGCCAGTTAGATAAAGGGAAAACCCGTAGTTAATGTAATTTTCTTTATTCCTTTCTTTTAGCTGTTTCAGTTTTGAAGCAATGGTTGAATCTTTTTATTTTTTTATTTTAGTTGAGCCCGTTTTTTAATAGATAGTTTAAAGGCTCTCTCTCGGGGTGTCCATCCCCTCTGCTCAAACTTCACTACCATAACATAGTATTGGTTTCAGTAGCAAATCAAAAAATTGTAAGCAGTGTTTTATAGGATGGTTATATTTTAGTGATGAGTTCCTTAGCATGTAGTATGTTGTTCTTGCCTTTTCAGTTAAATATCTTATTACACCATCAAAATGTCCTGTAGATGAAATCATTAATCCTAAATAACAATATATTTTTACCTGTTCAAGTTTTTGTTCGCCAGTTGTGATCCTATAAACACTATTAAGTATGGTGTGTCTTTTCTGGAATATCATGATTTTGGACTTATCCTGGTTAATTGGAAGGGGAGGCCTTGTTAGACTGTATTAGTTAAGAATATTTAGACTTTCCTGAAGCGCCTCTACACTAGGGGAGTGTAGGAGAAGATTGTCAGCAAAAAGCAGGCCTTTCATTTCTTCATTTAGAAATATAAGACCTGGGGCCGCAGATCTTTCAAGCTCTGTAGCCAAATCATTGATCTATATGTTGAATAAGGTTGGCCTTACTCAACAGCCTTGTCGAACTCCTCTTGTCTGGTCAAAATACCAGTTATTCTGTTGTTAATTTTTAGACAGCATTTATTGTTTTTTATACCTATGTTTAATGATGTCATACATTTAGTCTCCAATTCCACTATGAATTACTTTCAACATAAGTCCATCATGCCATACTGAGTGGAAAGCGTTGCTAAAGTCTATGAAACAACCAAATATTTGACCTTTTTAACATTTGTGTACATGTTCCTCTATGAGTGTATGGGTGTGTATATATGAACAGTTGGTCTGTTATTTTGCGAAAAACGTATCTGGGATGAATTTATGATATTATTATTCTGGATAAATTGTGTTATTCTGTTGTTCAGGATGGCACAAAATAAGTTCCCTAATTTGCGGCCTTGTGTGAGGCCTCTATAGTTGTCAGGTTTATGTTTGTCACCTTTTTTATTAATTGGTGTGATGTGGCTCACCTTTCCATTATTCTGGAAAAGGGGTCTGACGACAGGATTAAATTGAATAATTTCAAGATTGTCTCTCTTAATTTAGGTGTGCTGTGTTTCAGCATTTGATTGTACCCTCCATCTACACCACATCATTTTTTGTTCTTGAGGTATTTCAATTTTGTATTCAATTTGTTTTCTCAACTTCTCAAGTTGTCTTCTCAACTGAGCATTTAAGGCTTTTTGTTCAGAATTTAGATTACCTTTTTGTATAATTTTCAAATGTTCTATCCATTTTCTACCATCAACTAATGGGGTGACTTTCTTTTTTCAAAGTTATTCAAAGTTATTCCAGTGGGCCCCGAATGTGTTGTGTATACACCGTTGCTTAACAAAGTGGATTTAACACCTTTCTCATCTCTTACTGTGAGTGTGGGTGTGTGTGTGTGTGTGTGTGTGTGTGTGTGTGTGTGTGTGTGTGTGTGTGTGTGTTTGTATGTCTTCAATGTATCACACTGTTTTGGGATTAAACTAAAATATAGTCACATATTACACAATACCTCTGTTTTATTGTTTATAATATAACTATTAGTATACTGTGTATCTGTCTTTGTGTCTCTGTGTTTGTATGACAGTTGCTTAACAAAGTGGATTTAACACCTTTCTCATCTCTTACTGTGAGTGTGGGTGTGTGTGTGTGTGTGTGTGTGTGTGTGTGTGTGTGTGTGTGTTTGTATGTCTTCAATGTATCACGCTGTTTTGGGATTAAACTAAAATATAGTCACATATTACACAATACCTCTGTTTTATTGTTTATAATATAACTATTAGTATACTGTGTATCTGTCTCTATGTCTCTGTGTTTGTATGTGTGTATGTGTGTCTGTGTGTCTGTGGGTGCGTGCGTGCATGCATGTGTGTGTGTGTGCTGTTGAACTATATCTGCTTTTGTTGAGCTAGCATCTCATGAACAAATGTCTTATGGGTCAAGCCTTTTAAAACTAAGTCTTTTAGACTTGAATAAGCCGGTATCATTACCATTGGACCATAGGGATTATGTGTATATCATGTTAAAGTTTGCTATAATAGAATGAAAGAATGACATCTCACAGGCTGACAAGACTCTGGTGTGCTTGAGCGCCTGATGAGCCAAATGGCTTTCATGGGTAACACCGGTTTACGACGTCATTCACCACCAAATTTCTGTTATCAACCCCATGCTCACACCTAGACCAGCCAGCCAGCCATGCAGACCCCTGCTATGCCAACAGGATAGATCCTGGTCAGAAACACCATTGCTACGCCGGGAAATCTCACCCTCTCAGATAACACCTTACTATCAAAATGATTCACACCATTTGTGGGGGTCAACTGCCTGTGTGGAGGGGGGAGAAAGGGCAGAGGGCCTGTCTCATCCATCCAATATGACAAGCAAGCTGTCACCCAAAGCTAGATCAAAACTAACCATCCATCCAAATTGTCATATTAATAACCCTTTATGACCTTTATGACCCCTCATTACTCCAATTATGACACATACCCTCCTCTAAAGACTACTGATGTCCTTTGATAATCTGCTCAAAGAGTTCATTATGCAAGAAATTATTTTGGGGTAAATTCTCAATCTAGTATGACAGAATAGAGAGGAGGATCACGGTCATCATTTCCTGTTCGACAGAGTTGCTGCTCCCTGCCGTGCAGTATGGCCTTGGACCGCTGCTAACTGCCCCTGAATTTAAGTATCTTAGTGACTGCACTCACTACAACAGCCTTTAACATTACATAGACTTTGGGAATACTTCCCTACCTGAATTCTCTATCTATTCTCTGTCATTCCTACTGAGTAGCCGGCTAACTGCTCCTAGATGGCTTCAAGTTTGTGCCATAGCTTCTCATCTGCTACCTGGCATGTAAAATGTTTTGCGACTCCTCAACCTCCTTTAGTGGCCACAGTACTTGTAACAAATGTAGGCTATTGGCAAGTCCGGAAGCGAATATATATATAAATATATTTGAATCGCGTCCCCTCAATGTAGACCATATTAGCTTGTGAGCTCTAACTCGCGAAACCCACACAGTAGATGTGGCTGCATTAATAACCGACGAAACCCAGTAAATGTAATTATATTAGACAAATGGGTCACGGTTAAGTGAAGATGTAGTCGAAATAAATCGTTATCCTGCATACCTGGAGCTAGAGCAATCAACATCGAATCAAACCCATGAATAATAATAATAAATAATAATGTATTTTATTTGTAATGCACTCTTCATTCAAAAGAATCTCAGAGTGCCAACATATTAAAAACTAACTATAATAATACAATAAAATAAAAATGAATTAACATAAGCATAATAGAAAACTTTTTAACATTTTAACATACGATTTAACACAAGGCCAGAAATGCCTTCCTGAATAAAAATGTTTTTAGTCCAGCTTTAAAGGAGTCCAGCGTCTGCGTTGCCCTTAGGTGGTCAGGGAGGCTGTTCAATAAGCGTGCAAGCGAGCAAAAGGCCCGGTCGCCCATGGTGCAGAGCTTTGTTTTGGGGACGTGGAGGAGCGAGCTGTTTGAAGACCTGAGGGTGCACATGGAGGTTTGGGGAGTAATTCATTCGTGCAGGTAGGGAGGTGCATGCCCATTTATGCATGTATGGGTGAGTATAAGGACTTTGTAGTCAATCCGGAAAGAGACAGGGAGCCAGTATAGTGAGTGTAATATTGGTGTTATGTGCTCATATTTCCGGACCCTCATCAGGATCCTGGCAGCGCTGTTTTGGATGTATTGCAGCTTCTGGATGTTCTTGCCAGTGATCCCATAGAAAAGCGAATTACAATAGTCCAGTCTTGAGGAGATAAAGGCGTGGACAAGCTTCTCTGCATCTGATAGGGTTAAAGTGGGGCGGAGTTTGGAGATGTTTCTTAGATGATAAAAGGAGGTTTTGCACAGGTGTTTTATATGGTCATTAAAGGTCAGGTGAGGGTCAAACCTAACTCCGAGATTAGTGACTGTGGAGGAGAGGGGGATGACCTGGCTGTCGAAGGTGAGATGAGTTAAGGAGGATGACTGAACCTGGTGTGGAGTGAATGAATCACTAATTCTAAACGCAGACACTCCTAAATGATTATTCACAATGGCTCAAGCTATGTCTGCTCATGGCAATCGGAAATCACCAAGTAACATTTTGTGTCAGTGTTTACTCTTGCCAAACAAATGTCAGACTTGGTAGTGTGTTCCGGTACCAAACCCAATGTGTAGCACATTATCATCACTCAATCACTGGCTTTCAGAATGGTGCCCATGTAATGACATAGGCTTTATTGACTGGCCAACATTCTGGAGGAAGCATGGGCCGCTGCAGAGACATGGTATTCACCCCTCCCAGGAGGGTGCCAGTCTCCTCTCTAGAAATCTAACACATTACCTAGCTTAGGCTGATTGTTCAAAATGTCTTTGTTTGAATTATCAGCATGTGCTTCCCGATGGCCACGTTTCTCTCCAGGTGTGGAACAGAGGGGCCATTGGGAGCCTGCTTGAGTGAGTGGACTATGGAGCACATACACCAGGGAGAGAGAGAGAGAGGGAGGGAGGAGTGGCAGTGCAGATATGCAAGAGATGGAGAGATAGGGAGGTACAAAGGTAAGAGAGAGAGGTGTGTTTTGAATAGAGTGAGAGGAGCAAAAGAGTGAGATAAAGTGCATAAAGACTGTTAAAGGGGGGAGAGAGAGAGAGAGAGAGAGAATGAGCACTGGAGGCAGAACCATATACTAACCTCTGCTGCCCCAATATTGCCCAAATTTGATCACGTACAAACAGTATTTTTACCCAGAACATCTAAGCACACTATACACACTGATAGAGGCAATAGACAGGAATTTCTGAAAAAGATAAAAACTATATCTGTACAAAACCATAACAGTACAAACCTAAAGTTGGGTCTAATTTAACATACGCTCCTTAACATCAAAAGCTGCAATTGTAAATGAGTTGACGACAGACCACCATATTGAAATACTTTTTCTAACTAAAACCTTTTAATGAGTCTACCCCTCTGAGTCATGTTAACTGTCAATTTATGACACACCTACCAGCCACACTCACCTCAGTTCTTACTCTTGGCACTGAAGGTGGCGTAAGCCCCACCTCGTATCGACTTACTAAAAGATGATGTCACAAGTGTGCGTCGCTCAACCATTGCTGGCCATAGAGAAAGGCCCAAAAAACATTACAAAAGAAGGCCATCCTTTTTGGAGAGGACACCAGCACCTGCCGATTGGCAATGTGTTTTGTGGCCTCACTCCACAATGAGGGACAACATCCCTAATCAGTACCCTGCAATCCTCAGCCAACAACCCTATCCTCAGCCCCTCATCTGTTTGCTCACACCATGTCTTCTGTTCATTTTCTTTGCTTTGTATCTGTTTAGGTACATAAACAAATGTAAGTGTGTGTGTGTGTTTCACACACTTTAGATGAATAGTCATGCTGAAGCAAATGACACCTGGACATGAAGGTAAAAACATTTAAAAATACTCAAATTAGGCGCATAATAAGCAAATATACAGTAGCTGCTGGCTAACATTATCTAGCTTAGGTAGGGTGACCAGATGTCCTCTTTTACCCGGACATGTCCTCTTTTCCAAAATGCCTCCGGCAGGGATTCCAAAATCGTTGGATATTTGTGTTTTTCTGGCTCTTTCACAAACTAGTTATTACGCCCTTACAAGTCTCCCTTACGTCTCCCTTACGTTCCACCTGCTTGCGCGAGCATTTCGAGCCTTTGGTACGATACTTCGCCATTTCCAATCTGGCAACCCTGAGCACCTTGCCAACTCCACTAGTTGCATTGTTTGCAATAGTATATGACATCCGCATGTAAAAAAGATGTCAAGACTTTGTCGCGGGGGAGGGGGCGGTGTAGTGTATAGCGTGTCCTCTTTTTCACAAACTCAAATCTAGTCACCCTAGCTTAGGTAAGGTAACAGGACAGCCTAAAAGTCTACCAATACCTGGATCCTAAAAACAAGGAGGACAGAGGACAATTAAAGAGGAATAGACAGAAGAGAATCCACAAGGGAAAGAGCCGATCAGGTGGGAAAAGGATTTTGTTTTTCCCACTGCTACCTTCTTTCATCCTCAAACTAAGAGACAGCTGAACCTACATGAAATAGGAGAAATGGGAATAGTGAACAGCCATTTATCTTTATCTACCTCTGGAGATAAATAGATCTTCCAAGGGGACCCCAGAAACAAGGGACCCCCAGAAACAGCTAAACCTGGACAGGACTGGACTATCTAGTTAGGGGGCTAGAAACAACCCAGAGTAGGACAGTTGACAGTTGGTTGAACACTTACCAAATGTACACCTGGCCCACCACCCTGCCACCACCTCACAAGACCTATATGATCATGTGCATCTACACAAACACACAAAAGCACTGAAGGACGCAACACTATACAGAAATCCTCAGGACAAAGGTCACTACAGGGGAGAAGACACAGCAACGACTCTGCACCACACCCCCCAGGCCAGACCAGTATCAGCCACCCCCAGGCCAGACCACTATAGCCCACCCCCAGGCCAGACCAGTATCAACCACCCCCAGGCCAGATCTACACCCCCAACCAGGCCAACTAACATCCCACCACCTGTTTGAGCCCACAGCCCAGCTGACCCCTGCATCCTATCAGGGCAGTTATGCTGAGGCCCTGAAGGGGCAGCAGAGTGTTACTGACATGGGTGAGATCACACAATTACATGTAACAGGCTCATTTCAATCTGTTCATGAACGTATCTGTTGTAAAATTGAAAGCTGTAATTTTATTGTGTTCAAGTGCTCCATTTATTTACATACATTTTCCTCAGATTTTCTCAAATTAAAAAATAAATTAAATAAAAACTCAAAACAAATGGACACAAAATGTTTCCCTTCTGATTTATCTTGTGTATACAGCGTACACACACAACCCAAATGCTTTGGCAATACTGTAGAACGTTATGGTCATGCAAATAAAGAAAAAGGTCCTAAAAAGGCCCACTATATATTTCATGAAAATGTATTAAGTGTGCAGATGATTTAACATCATTTTAGACACATACACATTTTCCTACGCGCTTTTTTAATCATGTATATACGGTCTATTGTGTTAATGATCATTTTCATGATCGCCTGATACATAATGACCCCTGACATGGTGGAGAATCATCTATATATTTAGTTTTAGATTTAGATTTAGATTTAACTTCACTTTAGGCACATCACATCTTGTCAAAGTGAAATCTATGAATGTATTGCAAACCAATAGTCAATAATATTTACTTTTAAGTTCGCTATTACTAAAATGCTATCAGTCTTGGCTATAAAGTGTGAGTCAAAACACTTTATATTTCCTCATAAGTAGCCAAAATACCTAATCAGATCAATACATAGTTCCTTTAAACCTAACCCTGGGCTGTGTTACAGAAATGCCACTTAAATACTCAAATATCACATGTTTGTCTTATACTAAAGACATTTCACAAGTATTGCTATATAAACTAATACATGGTATTATGATCTAACAAAATAGTTTCATATTTTTCTCTTTAATGTGATAATAGCAAAAATACAACAACTTTAAAGAACATTACAAATATGACACAATATGGCATGACAGTACAATTTTAATATAAAAATATGCATTAAATTGACACGGGTAAACTTAAAACAAAAATGTGACTAATACATGTTATAAAGTTCACAGCATTAGTTGAATACGTTAAATTAACAAAACTAAATGTGTGTGCTATTTGGAGTGGAAAAGAGATCAATGTTAGATATTCCAAACCGTGCAGAGGGGGGGGGGGGGGGGGGGGGGGAATGGAGAACGAGTGAGGAAAGAGGAGGGGATAGAGATTCATTCTTATATCTGTTTGAAAAGAGGTTGCAAGAGGGATGTGTGTGCGAGTGAGTGAGTGAGAGTCAGTGAGTGTGTGAGTGAGTGAGTGTGTGTGTGTGTGTGTGTGTGTGTGTGTGTGTGAGTGTTTGTGTGTGTGAGAGCAAGCGAGCGAGCGAGATCAATACATTGTTCTTCTAAACCTAACCCTGGGCTGTATTACAGAAATGCCACATAAATACACAAATATCATGTGTTTGTCTTATATTTAGTACTTATTATTAAGTATTGCTATATAAACTGAAACATGGTATTATAAAAAAATTGTTTCATATGTTTCTCTTTAATGTGATAATAGCAAAAATACAACAACTTTGAGGAACGTTACAAATGCCACAATATGGCATTACAGTCAAATTTAAAATCTAAATTAAATATAAAAATAGCAATATTTTGGTTCATAAATGTGATGTTTTTGGAGGTTTAGATATTATCTTTTTAATGAAAATATTATATTTCCAAAGTGTTTTTCACAACAAAAAACAGGTTGGGATATTCTGTGGCCTTTCCGTAACATCAGTTTAAAACATAAAACTTGTTTAAATAAGAGCAATCCATTTTAATATCCAAATCCAAAGGAGATATACATGTAGCTTGTGACATATCTTCAAAATTGCAATTACATAACTACGCATGAAATTGAAATGGCTAAACGTAAAACTAAAATTTGACTAGCATATTATAAAGGAAGTTTACATCATTAGTTTAATACGTTACATTGATTAGAAAATGTTAAAGAAACCGTGCAGAGAGAGATTTATTCTTATGTCTGTTTGAATAGAGCAGCCCGTGTGAGTGTGTGTGTGAGAGTGTGAGTGTGTGTGAGAGAGTGTATGTGTGAGTGAGAGTGTGTGAGCGAGCGCACTGATCTGTGAGTGCAACTGCTTCCTGTGTCGGTGTAACAACAATAACCCAAATGAATAACCCAAAGAAAGAGTACTGGTGCATATAGATAGGCAGATAATTATACGCACATAGACATATAGATACAGATAGACAGATGTAGATAGTGTTACAACCCTGGTTCGTGGGGAAGCAACATAACGAAAGAACAAAACCTCAAAACTTAATTGAGAATTATATTTATTATTATTATTATTATTATTATACAGAGGAAAAAGGGAGTGTAAGAGTGTGTGAGTAAGAGTGTAAGCTGCATGTCCTGCCGCCAGGTAAGCAGTTGCAGAGTGTGTGAGAGAGTGTGAGAGGGGGGTGGCCAGTTCTTAAAGGCATCTGGCACAGTGCAGGTAATCACAGGTGAGACCCAAGATATCTGAAACAGAGGTAAACAATCAATAACACAAAGCAACAAATACAAGGCTCATAACACCCCCATCCTTACAAAGGTTGTCCTACGGCAACCAACCCCAAAAGAACAGAAACCATAACCCCATGTCAAAGCTCATGACGTGAAGGGGAGTCAGCCGTGGATGTGTCAAATCTTCAGGCCGTATCCCTGCAAGAATAAACGCCACTGCATGAATCACTGGTTGAAGACCTTCATAGTATTAATGGACACAAGATTTCTGCTTTTTATTGAGTACAGCACAATCAGCAACAACATGTCCTGAGTTCTTGCAGTAAAAACACAGTCTGTCTAATGAAGAGGCCACAGAGGACTTTAGAAACAGAGGCAGACACAGGAGATGATGATTTAAAAGGCAGCATATCAGAGAGCTGGCCTCTTACCCCATTATCTGGATATTGTCCCACAGTAAAGTTTGTTTTATGAGTGAGGACAAACTCCTCTGTGAGTATAGCTGCTTGATCCAACATCACCGCATTCTGCTCATTTAAATACACCTACAGCCTCTGGCAAACCAGCATAAGCTGTCAGCTTTTTGAGATAAACACCACCTGTTGAACACATTTTCCTTCCCTCTTGCAAATTCAACATATGTTTGCCCATCTTGCTTCATATAGCCTCTTTCACCAGGTCATAATCTGGTAAATACTCAAGGCAGAATATGCCCCCTGTGTCCTCCCCACAAGAACGCTCTGTCAAAGCAATGTCCAAGACAGTTTAAGTGTCAGCCACACGTTCAAAATGAGGAGAATACCTCTCAATATCCTTCTCCTGATAAGGAGGAACTAATCTAACTCAAGTCTAGCCTCATCTCCAACTCTTTCAAGAGAATTTCCTTTCCTTCAGTTTAAGTCTCCTCCAATTCTCTCTCCTTTAATGCCAACTCCCTATGCCTTAACTGAATAGCCTCTGACATCACAGGGCACACAGGCATAACACACTCAGGCACTGAAGGTGGACGTGATTTTAAAACCCCTCTGGCCACAAGCTCTTTCTTGAGGACATCTTTGATGTTTCAGCTTTTTATCATTTGATAATTAGATGCCGGCTGAAGTTGTTTTCTTTAGTGAAATTCTCAAGCAGTTCTTCACTAGGATGTTTTCAAAACCCTTCAAGAGTCACCATTATTTCACCAACTAAAGCTGCTCCAATCAGCAACAGCCACAGACACAAATGAGACTCTACACAAAATTACTGCTGCTGCTTTCCATGTGCATAAAACACAAAATGGCTGCAACCATATTCTACAGTAGGTCTAGAGCAGCACACGAAAGATGACCTGCCTCACGCATGTGCAGAAAACACAAAATGGGTCCAATAGAGCACACAGCTAACACAAAATGGCTGCAACACCATATTCTAAAGTAAGCCTGGATACTTCCCATAAAGCCACTAAAGCAGAACACTAAAGATGACCTGCCCCACACAAGCACACAATGGAACCTGCTACTAATCCTAATTAAGCGTTTCAAGCATTAAACACTCAGGGCACTCACTAGAACTTAACCAATAGCCATTAGACACACTAAAGTTAGAATCATGGACCCAACACAACAATGCCACAAGAACTCACCTAACTTCACAAACACGCCATCTTCCTCTCCCCAACCCAGAAATAAGGAGGTGAGTTTTTGCTAAGTGCCCTTGTCAAAAGACAACATTAACACATAAAGCAATCCCCAGATACCCATCAAACTTAACGTAACTCACCTAATGGTCTTCGGAGGCATACCAGGCTCGAGGCGACTATGAACGCTGAACACAGAGTTCCACAGTAAACCAAAGATGCAACCCACTGCAAGAACCTGAGGCGTGCCCCCACCCTAGGATAGACTCAAAAACAAAAAGGGAAAAATAACAAAAGAGTGAACCATTGGACGGACTAGTGTCCAGCTGGAACACTCCCCCTATCTATCCAGGGAGCTCAAGCACTGACTTTAAAGATAAAGGAACTTAAACAGCCACACTCACCAAACTGAAGTCACACCAAAGGAGGGAATCACAACACTGCAGCACTCCACAAGCTGAGAAAAAACTAGACCACAAATCTAAGGGAAGATAAATAACACAATAATTAAATTCTACAAAAAATATGGATGAGCCCCCATTATGTTACAACCCTGGCTCGTAGGGAAGCAACATAATGAGAAGAACACAACCCCAAAACTTATTTTAGAATGATATTTATTGTTATATAGGGGGAAAAGAGTAAGTGGAGTGTAAACTGCAAGTCCAAGTGTAAACTGCAAGTCCAGCCACCAGGTAAGCAGCTGCAGAGTGTGTGAGAGTGAGAGGGGTGTGGCCAGTTCTTAAAGGCATCTGGCACCTGCAGGTAATCACAGGTGAGTACAGGTGAGACCCGAGGTGTCTGAAACAGAGGTAAACAATAAATAACACAAAGCAAACAAATACCAGGCCCAGAACAATAGATAGAGACATACATACAGATACAGACATGCATATACATACATGTATACATTTTCATACAGGTATAGATATAGCCTAGGTGACTGAGAAACAGGCTGGAGCTCCCCCTGGTGGTAATTAGAGCAACACACTCCAAACATCCAGAACATTTTCTCCAGCAGCAGGAAGCACCCAAAGTTATAAAATGTGTGTGAGCTTCACCCAGTGGTGAAAAGCTGTGTGGGAGTTTCCAAGTGTTCAACAACAGGGACATGGATTATGCTCAAGTTGTTGAACTGATCAATACAAACGATCAGATGGTTCAGTTAATGGAGGCAGTCACTTTTCTGACCAGATGTGCTGAGAGATGAGGGAAGAATCTGAATACAAATTAAGTTGAAGATGATACCAAATGTAGTTGCTCATAACAATGTACCTCAAACAGTGGCAAATATGTGGCATAATGTTGCTTACATACATACAACTATTTCATAAACCGGCCTGCTGCCCCCACAGGTAATATAATGCACCGCTCTCTCAGCTCCACCTAGTGGCCATCAGATTGCTAGCACACAGCCGAAAGTACAGGGGCCTCTCTTCACATACCACATGAACCCATTTAGAGAGAGAGAGAGAGAGAGAACCATCATGTCTACCCTTTATCTTTATGTTCTTATCACCTTCCTTTATGTCTCTCCTTCAGTTTATCAGTCTTCACACACCTCTCCTTTTCCCTTTTGTCCTCCTTCTCCTTAGTCTATCTCTCTATGCATGCCTTGAATTGTGCTAAATGTCCTCTTACTTAATATTTGTTTTGAATTTTGAATTATTGCTTTGCAGTGGTATTTACTTATCAAAGTTGTTAGTGTGCTCTGCACATTTCACTCAGTTATAACAATCACAACACAACAGTTATAACAAATTGGCTCCTTTATAGAAACTCAAACTGTTCATATTTTTCCAGAGACACTGTAGGGGTGCAAATTTCAACAATTGACTACTGTCTTGATCTTTTACTTAATATTTATTTAGAATTGTATAGGATTTGAAATGAATAGGATTAAGGATGAATTATTACAGGATTTAAGGCAGACCAGAAAAGTGTGTCCTTAGAGATCTGAGTACATGGAGATGATGTGCCTCTCTGTGCGTCTCCCAGCTCCAGCTCAGTGGGTTCAAGTGTGTTCTCTTGAGATTCCAACCCAGTCTCCTGTGTTCCAGTGGACTGCAGAGGCCTTCCCATGGTGAGTAACTGACACGTCACACACTTACACACACACTCACACAGAGATGGGCAGTATTTCAATTACTTGTATTTGAAATACATATTTCAACTGCTTTGAGTATTTTGTAATTTGTATTTGATAGGGCTGATACAAAATCTAATGTAATTTGTATCAAAATACTTTAGAGTAGAGTAATTTTGTATTTAAAATACTCAAAATACTTTCTCCATTGTTAAGGCAGAAGGAGATTTTTTTTCTGTCAGATTCTACCACTAGACCCAGTGGCGTAACGTAGTAACGACGGGCCCAGGTGCATGATATTTTGACGGGCCCCCCTAGTGAACGCGTTCCCTACTTCCACAACCGCGTCTTAAAAAAACGCTAATCAAAGGTGTTTGTTATCGATATAAATAGTGTTTAATTAATCAACCTTACATATTTCAGAAGCGATGGGTGTGTACACAATGAACTAAGTATGGTTTGACTCTCAGCACGAACATTTCTTACCGTAAAAATTGTTAACTGTTGCATGGTTGCTGACACACCACTGAGGGCAGAAGCAGCGATTCTGATCCCAGCTGAACTGCTGCACTGCTGACTCCGTGGGCTAGCGACTAGTTGACGGCTAGTTAAAAAGCCAAAATAATCTAATTTAGGCAGCTTTGCCGCCTTCTCCTCCTGTTATTTTTATGATTTTGTTATAAATTGCTACTTTTCCCCCAAAAATAATAACAACCATGACTGAGATAAGTTTGCCCTTTCAAGTGTATAGCATTTGACACTACCGTCAACTTGAAAATAGCGCGTATTTGAACATAAGCATATCCGAGAATATTTGACGCTGTACTGATACTGAGGGTGGGCCCGCTGAGCGACGCCTGGCGCGGTACTTGGAGAAAGGGGGCCCGGTGAGTGAAGCGTGTATATCTTTGGGCCCGGCTACGGGCCCCGACATCCCACGGGCCCAGGTGCAGCCGCACCTCCTGCACCCCCTATAGTTACGCCCCTGACTAGACCATCTGATCTGCCTCTGAATGTCATTGTCGAATCAGGCAACAGTCAGGCAAAAGTGGTGCTTCAAATGACCCCGCCCCTTTTTGGGGTGAAATGGAAATCGCCCAGATCTCTCTCATTGACTCTCACGTTAAATCCATTTTTTTCACAAAGCAGGGCTGTGTTCGAAAACTTAGATAGCTGTCTTGATCTTCTTGATCTTCATTAGTACGCCGACTTAAAGGAGGTTCTTTCAAAGAGAGAATCGAGTTGTTGCACCGAACGTTAGCCATCTTGACAGAATGTGGCTGTGGCTATTACGGCACACTTTACAAAGTACTCTGCAATACAGTGCACTGCAATACAGTGCACTTACATATGTAGTTTGTTCTGTCGCTGATTTGTGTTGTCTCAAATGGAACACTGAGAGACACAAATGTGGGAGCCTTTAACCCGTAAATCTGTGCTCTGGCCAACTGGAAATTTGGCGAAAAACAAAGATGGCGGACCAAAACTCTGCTGACAGCCGTGTTTTGTATGTAAATGTACATCTTTTAGCTTTTTCTCGCTTAGATTTTTTTAAAGTTACAGAGAAATAGACACTGTACTATCAGATAACACAGTTATTGTAACCAGCAATAATGGTTGAAGTGATTTGCGAAGCGTCAGTCAGCCAACTTTCCAAACTGAAAAGCTTCCAAAGGGCTCCTCCTCTTCTGCTACGTAGCCAAGATGGCGCCCGTTTAGAGTGAGTAGTGTTCATTATTTCACACTGCATTTTTTGACCGTTTGCAGTGCGCCAACCAGGTACTTTCAGTGCCCTGAATTCTGCTGGTTCTGTCAGTGTGAACGCCCTAAGCACTGAAAGTCAGTGTTTGAAGTGTGCAAGTGTGCGGTAATAGACACGGCCTGTGACTTGTTCAAAGCCGTATGACGTCCTTATACACAATTACGTATGACAAAAGCATGGTGGGGCGAGCCCTCCTCGAAGCCAGAGATTGCATTGAGATCCCTGTTTTGCGAAAACATGAGTCACACAGCTGCTGCCTGCAAATATATATACAGTATATACATAATCAATCAAGTTGTTGTCTTTTAATAGCTTTGCTTAGTTACACTGATATTCTGTGACTGTTTTTCCTATTTGTGGGGTTCCCCAGAGCTTTGTGTACATTATATAGCCCAAACCTGAATGCTCTGCTATACCAAACTGTGAGAAAACGGAAAATCCAGAAAAAGTATTTCCTATATTTTAAATACAAAATACATGTATTGTATTTTGTTACATTTTCTGGCACCAGTATTTTGTATTTTATTTTGATACATTTATTTGAGGGGTATTTTGTATTTTGTATCAAAATACATTTTGATGTATTTTTGCCCATCTCTGCACTCACACACACACACACCAGCTGGCAGCACAGCCTTCATCAGATACACGTATGCAGAATATTCACAGATATGCAATGATCTTCACAAATAATTGAAAGACCATTTGCAGACATATCTCTGTCTGTTTAAGGATGGGCCAAAATAAACATAAAGTTTAAGCATCCCATAATACCCATTATCCTCGCTGACTATGGAAGCACAAACCCGCATTCAGAAGTAAAGTAAGCTGCCTCTCAAAAGTCATGGTTGATTTCACAGTCACTCTCAGTCTGCTGAAATTGGAGTAAACTGGAGTCTCTTGTCACTCTCAGTCTGCTGAAACTGGAGTAAACTGGAGTCTCTCGTCACTCTGAGTCCCCTGACTGTCATGGAAGGTTCAGCTCTGATTATCAGATGTAGTCCATTCACTCTGGGTCTGTCTCCTCACAGCTCTACTCCAGACCTTTTCTGTCTAAACTTCCTTCAGGAGTGAAAAAGCAGCCATCTATTGTCTAGAAAATGGCAGCAATTAACGAGTTTATGACAATATATGTCTATATATCTGTAGCAACTGAACTCATGGTCGTGGTTGTGGATGCGCATGGCAGACGGACAGCCAAGGCAGTTGGTAGGGAATTCTGCTACCAATCAAATAAAAGTGTAGACATGGCCAATCAAATTAAAGTATTGTACAAATCAGAGAATCACGTGTACTATTTGTGGTGCTTTTATTAAACTGAAAAGCATTTTACTGCCAGGATGGCACGGGCCTTATGCCCTGGTACTGATCATTTAGAACAGGCTGCATTACCGCCACACACACTGTATAAACTCAGTCCCAAGTAAAACAAAAGACATGCCATTGGAATAACTGGCAAGGTGTATGAACATTGTTAAGCGCTAATAAATTCCACACAGAACATTATGGCCCCGTCGCGCAGCATTATGGGAACAACTATGCCAGCACGCTACGGTATAGACACGGACAAAGTCATATACCCCCTCGAAGGTCCATGCCGCTTCGGTCTGCATAAACATGTTCCCATGTCGCGTGGGTGTGGCATGAATTGTACCTGCGTCTGAAAGCCTTTCATTTTTCTCGTTGCCCCCTCCTCTGCCTCTTTTGCGACAGTCATGCTAGATATGCTTCCCTTTGGAAATAGTTCCTTGTATTTTTGTAATGTGTTATAGTTGCATGGTAAAAGCTGTCATGTTGGTTTGTATACTGTGATTTGTTGTGGTGCTGGATGATCCATAGCCTGAACTGACTGCATAATTGTGCGCTATTGCGTATGTTAAGTTTCTTTTGGTTTTCCACACTGTAGTTTTCCCACACTGCAGCCTGGTAGCATTGCTGCAGGTGCAATGGGATAAAGCTAATTAGTTAGTACACTTAGCTAGTTTTGTTTTTGTAAATATTGTGTACAGTACACACATCACTTGCAATGTGTTATTGAAATGTGGGTTACCTGTTTTATTTGGCTGGAGCTCACTCCATGCCAATTACTTTCCTATTTGTTTCTATGTTATTCATTTGGTATGCCACATTCTTGTCGTATTTATTCATTTGAATTTTGATATTGTGTATATTTGTATATTGCTAATTAGTCAACGTGCGGCTGTGGTTGTGTTGGGAAGCAGCCCTACCCTGCTTCTACTGCAGCTTGTGGGTTGTATCGTAGTTAACGCTCTTTCGTGACCGTCACACTACAGAGCAGCTGTGACGCGGCTTGTTATTTATCATCAAAACAACACAACGCAGGGAGGAAGAGCCTCACCCTCCTCCTAACTCCTTTACACACACATCACCACGAGGAAGCAGAATACCAGTAGAAGGAAAACCAAATTAAGTTTTATTTGAAACTATGAAATTCTAAATTAGAAGTACAAGTTCACACATCTCATTAACTCATGGCTTAATGACACACACAATATTTTCAAGCACACAACATACAAACACATCTCCCTCCAGTCTGTCAATTATTGCCTTTTTTTTGTTTGTTAAATTTGTATTTCCTCTTGTGTAGGTAATATGAGGTTGAAGTTCACATGTTTGTACTACAGTATGTGTCTCTACTGCACGGTCTTCATTACAATTTTATTATAGAAATAAACAAAGACTTGTTTTCAAAATAAAGTAATCAATTGAAAAAACAAATCTTAATGTTTGGCAGCAAACTTTTAGGTCCTCTGATGTACAAAGGATTCGAAAATGGGGACAACAACCAGTTAAAACCTAGGTATGGAGGAGTAATTTTAAGGTATTACTCACGTTTGTAGTACTAACCATGTTACCATTAGCGTTTTTATGGTAAACAAGTTCAAAGCTTGTGGTTTTAAATATTTGTGATTGTGGTAACAAATAATAATATAGAATCAACGTACTGTGATTTGATTTGTTTTACTTAACTATATGGGGTGGAAATTGTTGACAAGTCCAACGTAAATTCACTTGCTTTACAACAATGAAAACTATTTAAGTACTGCTTATCCAAGTCAGTTAAGTTGAAACTTCAAGGAGTTGTTCAGATGGTGTAAGTACAAATATTTGAGTAAGAGTTACATATGTAAGTTTGGTCAACTTGATGAATGTCTGTTAGTTAGATGAACACTGGTTGATCAATTAGGGTTGACTTAACCAGATAATATTTAAATGACTTACTAAAGTTTTGTTGGTTTCACATAAGTTAGTTTTTCCTCTGTAATAATAGTATTAAAATAGTTTGAACACCCCTCATTTATGTGGAAAATGTTGACATAACTAGTTTAAGTACATTGAACAACTTTTTTTTTTATTATTATTTATTTTGAGTGTAGCATTGAGGTTTCTTTTGTCTTTTTGTTGTTTCAGTTCAACATGTCAGGTAGTTTTTGTCTTTCTTTACTTGGTCATCTACACATTTATATTTAAGGTTAGGGAGATAACCAAGTCGTCTGCAAAGAGAAGAAATTTAATTTAGTGAGGTGCAAGTTTACAGCCCTGTCTTACTCCACGTCTCTGAAAGGAAGCTTCTGTTTTCTTTGTTCCAGCTTTAATTGAGCACTACCCATTAGTGTACATTGAATTTATCAGATCGTATGTTTTCCCTCTGATACCACTTTCAAGTAATTTTAGGAAAAGGCCGCTGTGCCAGCCTGAATCAAAGGCTTTTTGACAATTCACAAAACAGGCCTAAATCTTTGCATTATTTGTGTGCCCTTAATTGTCAATTACTGTGTTTAATGTGAAGCTATGATGTGTTGTTCTAAATTTAGTGTTGTGTGATGTTCTGTGATAAAGTCTATGATTCGTGAATTTAGGATGTTACATAAGACTTTTCCTACACATGAATTTATATAGATCCCCTTTTTGTGGATCTGTCTTGTCTCCACTTTTAAATATGGGGGTTATCAGTCGTTCATTCCATACTTCAGGAAAGAAGCCGGTTCTAAGCCCTAAATTGAAAAGTTTGTTTTAATTGATTTGATTTGATTTGAATTCATAGTCTGCATGTTTAAGCATCTCATTTAGAATGCCGTCCGGGGCACAGACTTTTCTACATTTTCAGTTTTTGGCCTAATTCTTTTCTGTAATTTCGTAATCTAATGGGTTTTGATAGTTCTTAATGACTGTTTCTAATGGGTTCAATTTGTCCTGTATTTGGTCTCGTTTTGGTGTGTTGCAGGTTTCTTGATATGGATCTTTGAAGTGTTTAATATACAGTATATATCTTCATATTGAATCACTAGATTATTATTATTATTTTGTTTAAGGTCTTCCAGTGGTCCCAGAAGCTGTTTGAATTTATTGAATCTTCAATTAGTGTGACTTGTTTTTTTTTTAGGTGTTGCTCTTTCTTAGTTCTCAGTGTCTGAATACGTAGGTCCTGATTGTCTGGAGGCCTGTGTTTTGGGGTGGATAATTGTCTTAGTTTTTTCCTAATATTTTTTACATTCTGAGTCAAACCATTTTTCTTGCATTTTCTTTTTTTTAGGGGGTAGGTTTGGTTTTTGGAAAGGTAAGTTTGATTGTTGTGCCACAAGATGTGCTTTGTGGCTATGTTTACTCCTTCTTTACTGCTGTTCTTGAGTTTCATGGCTACTCATTGCTTCCTGATATTCAGGTATTCTGCTTTGCGCCCATCTTTATTGAGTTGTTATGTTATATAAATTACTGGAGTTAGAACATGGTTGGTTAGAGTGGAGTCTTTTTAGGTATATTCTGAGCTGGTTATGGTCTGAAAAAGGGTGTTGTTGCCTGACTGTGACTGCTCTGAGCGAGAAAGGGTCCAAATATGTTAATGCGTAATCTGCTGTGCTACTGCCCCGAGAGGAGCTGTAGGTGTAGCGGCCAAAGGAGCCCCCTCTTAGGCAACTATTGACTATGTACAGACAGTGGGACCAACAGAGCTGCAGTAGTTCTTTCCCCTTTCTATTTGTTAATTTTATCATAGTTATTCCTTAATGGAAGAGTAAGACTGGTGTGAGTTTTGTTATTCATGTATTTGTCTCTGTTTGTGCTAGTAGTGTGTGCTTCTTCAGCTGTGTGTGCATACAGATCACCTACAATTAGGATGTTTCCCTGGGTTTGGAAGTGGGTGATTCAATTGGAGGGATGTAGATTGTCCATAGGAATATGTTTTGGGTATTGGAGCTCAGGTCTTTTTTTTTTAACTTTTTTTTTTTTACTTAAGCCATATATAATTTTCACCTTCTCTAACAAGTTCAATATAATTTGTATATTTAGCTTTAAACCAGATAAGGATTCCATCCCTGAGGTCGTTCCCTGTGTCACTCCAGGGCAGCCATTTGGTGTAAGTGTCCCTCTCTCCCCCTCCCCCTCCCCTTGAACTCATTAAATAACTCGTTACTTTTTAGTCCAAAGGCTGATGATCTTAACCCTTGGACGTTCCCTTGGCTAATTACAAAGGATTCGTATTGTTTCATGCTGCAATATGAGTTATTGAATTTGTTGTTGTTTTTTATACAGAGTGGAGTGCATTTCTTTGATTCTCGCTCTTCTGTATATCTCTCTCTCTCTCTCTGCATCTCTCTCTCTCTCTCTCTCTCTCTGCATTTCAATTAAATGTCATTGTTTTTATTGGAATGACTGTACAATACAACATTACCCAAGCACTTAAGCAGTAACAACAATAATGATAGTAATACAGGGAAAAATGTAATAATAATAATTAAGTAAATATAATTAAGTAAACTTAAATTCCATAAGTTATACATATAGCAGATACAAGTAATGGACAGTTAGAAAAAGGGAAAACCCGTAGTTAATGTAATTTTCTTTATTCCTTTCTTTTAGCTGTTTCAGTTTTGAAGCAATGGTTGAATCTTTTTTTAAATTTTTTTTTAGTTGAGCCCCTGTTTTTTTAATAGATAGTTTAAAGGCTCTCTCTCGAGGTGTCCACCCCCTCTGCTCAAACTTCACTACCATAACATAGTATTGGTTTCAGTTGCAAGACCGCGCTATCCCAGGGCAGGTATGGATGGCGGCACGATCAGGTGCTGAGGAAACTGGCAGAGGTAGTGGAGAGGAAAAGGCAAGAGGCAAGCGCTGGGAGGCAGCCGGGGAGCCAGCAGAGGACCCATTTCATTAGGGAAGGGGAAAAGGGGGACACTGTCAGAAGGAGACCAGCATCCACCCTTTTGTTGCCAGGAGTGGAATGGAGAATGGAGGTGGACTTGGGCAGGCAGCTCCACTTCTCAGGGGAGATCTGCAGCACCACACTGAGGCCAGATGTGGTGCTGTGGGCCAGGACGGAGAGATCTGCGCTGCTTGTGGAGCTGACGGTGCCATGGGAGGAGGGGATGGAGGGAGCCCACGAAAGGAAGAGGGCAAAGTACTCTGACCTGGTTGCGGAGTGCAGGGAGAGCGGTTGGAGTACACGACTCTTTCCAGTGGAGGTTGGCACGAGGGGGTTTGTGGGAAGCTCAATGACTCGCTTACTTAAAGAGCTAGGGCTAAGGGGCAAGGAGCTACACAAAGCCACCAGAGAGCTGTCTGAGGAAGCAGAGAAGGCAAGTTTTTGGCTTTGGTTAAGGAGGCGGGACAAGGCATGGGGAGCGAGCAACTCCTGAGAAAGGCTAGCTGCGGGGGGTGACTGGGAGACGTCCCTGTTCACTGCCCCGCCACCAGGAGATGTTCCGGGATAAGGGGCGAAACATCTGTGAAAGGTGGTCCCCGGCTGACGACCCCGGTGGAGGTGCGGCAGGCCTAGAGCCTAGCAGGTTTTACCATCTACCTGTTCACACTAATCAGTAGTGAATCAAAAATTTGTAAGCAGTGTTTTATAGGATGGTTATATTTTAGTGATGAGTTCCTTAGCATGTAGTATGTTGTTCTTGCCTTTTCAGTTAAATATCTTATTACACCATCAAAATGTCCTGTAGATGAAATCATTAATCCTAATATAATATATTTTTACCTGTTCAAGTTTTTGTTCGCCAGTTGTGATCCTATAAACACTATTAAGTATGGTGTGTCTTTTCTGGAATATCATGATTTTGGACTTATCCTGGTTAATTGGAAGGGGAGGCCTTGTTAGACTGTATTAGTTAAGAATATTTAGACTTTCCTGAAGCGCCTCTACACTAGGGGAGTGTAGGAGAAGATTGTCAGCAAAAAGCAGGTCTTTCATTTCTTCATTTAGAAATATAAGACCTGGGGCCGCAGATCTTTCAAGCTCTGTAGCCAAATCATTGATCTATATGTTGAATAAGGTTGGCCTTACTCAACAGCCTTGTCGAACTCCTTTTGTCTGGTCAAAATACCAGTTATTCTGTTGTTAATTTTTAGACAGCATTTATTGTTTTTTATACCTGTGTTTAATGATGTCATACATTTAGTCTCCAATTCCACTATGAATTAGTTTCAACATAAGTCCATCATGCCATACTGAGAGGAAAGCGTTGCTAAAGTCTATGAAACAACCAAATATTTGACCTTTTTAACATTTTGTACATGTTCCTCTATGAGTGTATGGGTGTGTATATATGAACAGTTGGTCTGTTATTTTGCGAAAAACGTATCTGGGATGAATTTATGATATTATTATTCTGGATAAATTGTGTTATTCTGTTGTTCAGGATGGCACAAAATAAGTTCCCTAATTTGCGGCCTTGTGTGAGGCCTCTATAGTTGTCAGGTTTATGTTTGTCACCTTTTTTATGAATTGGTGTGATGTGGCTCACCTTTCCATTGTTCTGGAAAAGGGGTCTGACGACAGGATTAAATTGAATAATTTCAAGATTGTCTCTCTTAATTTAGGTGTGCTGTGTTTCAGCATTTGATTGTACCCTCCATCTACACCACATCATTTTTTGTTCTTGAGGTATTTCAATTTTGTATTCAATTTGTTTTCTCAACTTCTCAAGTTGTTTTCTCAACTGAGCATTTAAGGCTTTTTGTTCAGAATTTAGATTACCTTTTTGTATAATTTTCAAATGTTCTATCCATTTTCTACCATCAACTAATGGGGTGACTTTTTCTTTTTTCTTTTTTTTTTGTTCTATCAAAGTTATTCCAGTGGGCCCCGAATGTGTTGTGTATACACCGTTGCTTAACAAAGTGGATTTAACACCTTTCTCATCTCTTACTGTGAGTGTGGGTGTGTGTGTGTGTGTGTGTGTGTGTGTGTGTGTGTGTGTGTGTGTGTGTGTGTGTGTGTGTGTTGTATGTCTTCAATGTATCACGCTGTTTTGGGATTAAACTAAAATATAGTCACATATTACACAATACCCCTGTTTTATTGTTTATAATATAACTATTAGTATACTGTGTATCTGTCTCTGTGTCTCTGTGTTTGTATGTGTGTATGTGTGTGTGTGTCTGTGGGTGCGTGCGTGCATGCACGTGTGTGTGCTGTTGAACTATATCTTCTTTTGTTGAGCTACCATCTCATGAACAAATGTCTTATGGGTCAAGCCTTACAAAACTAAGTCTTTTAGACTTGAATAAGCCGGTATCATTACCATTAGACCATAGGGATTATGTGTATATCATGTTAAAGTTTGCTATAATAGAATGAAAGAATGACATCTCACAGGCTGACAAGACTCTGGTGTGCTTGAGCGCCTGATGAGCCAAATGGCTTTCTTGGGTAGCACTGGTTTACGACGTCATCCACCACTACATTTCTGTTATCAACCCCATGCTCACACCTAGATCACCCAACCATGCTGACCCCCTGCTATGACAACAGGATAGAATCTGGTCAGAAACACCATTGATACGGCGGGAAATCTCATCCTCTCAGATAACACCTTACTATCAAAGCGATTCACACCATTTGTAGATCTCAACTGGCTCTGTGGAGGGGGGAGAAAGGTCAGAGGGCCTGTCCCATCACTCCAATATGACAAGCAAGCTGACACCCAAAGAGAGATCAAAGTGTCCATCCGTCCAAATTGTCATATTAATAACCCTTTTATGACCCTCATTACTCCAATTATGACACATACCCCCCTCTAAAGACTACTCACGAGATAAACAAATGATAACAGAACTTATCATAAAGAATTTTTGCGATTTGAATACAGATACCAATATATAATAAAACATTTTTAATGATTTGTCATTTAAAAAAAAGTATTATTTAATTAGGCAATTAATAATTATTTGGCAAACACTAAGTGACACCATAAACACACAAGTACATTCCCTTATAACATTAAACTGAGCAATATGCTGTCCAGGTTTAAATATGAAATATAACTAAATCTATTCCATTGAATCGTTTACATCGTCACAGCAATTAACCGATTTAACACATCCACTCCTCTCTGCATCATATTCTGGGAAGACTTAAACCTTGTCAGTCTTCTGCACCAGGTCAGCTATCTTTCCCATGAGCTCTTTCACCTGCTTTTCTGCCTCCCTCCGAGGACTATCTATCACCTGATATCTCCCGCTACACTTGTCAATGACCTGCTGGAGGAATCGATTGGTGTTTCTGACAAAATCATCAATTTTGGATTTCAGATCATCCCCATTTGTGAAGAGGATGATGGCTCTGTCCCTTACAGTGGTCTCCAGTGCTTTCTCTAACCTCTCTAAAATGCCTATCTCTCCCTCAGTGAAACGGCCAATCTGAATGACCAGCAGGTACACACACAGACCACCCTCACATAGCTTTCTGCACGTCAGAATGTCTCTGCTTTGCATCTCAAGAGTGTCATCAAAGAAGTCTGGAGTGTCGATGACTCTCACCACTGTACCACAGAAAGACTTTGTCTGCATCTCACACTCAGTGGTGACAGGCATGGAGCTGGGCTTTGATGTAAAAACCTTCATTCCCAGGATGGTGTTCCCACTGGCACTCTTCCCAGAGCCCGACTCCCCGAGAAGCACCAGGGTCAGCTGTTGGCTCTTCTGTTGGTCACCTGCGCAGAGGAACATCACTGTGAAAACCTCTCTGCTCTCTGTAAAGTTTTGTCCTTTAAGCACTTTGAGACAATTTTATTGTTTTGGCGCTATATAAATAAAATTGATTGAATGTATTGATCATGTTGTGAGAGGAAGAGGTGAGGGCTGTTAGATTTAGGTGAATTGCATATATCAGACTACAATGTAACATAAGAGAGTACATCTCAAACAACCCCCATTCTTAATTTGCATATCACCATGCCAGAGCCATGAAGGTGGCCCCTGGCCTTTTGTCCATGTTGAGGAGCCATCAGAAATGGTTCCTGGCTTTTGTGTGTCTTGGAGCCAGAGACATTAGGTGGCTTTTGTCTACAGCCACGACAAGATGGCTGAAGCCAAAGGTATTAGCATGCATATGGCCCTACCTTGCCATAGGCCTTTCAAGCTAGACATACCCCTTTGACCTCCAGACAGCCCCATCCCCTCCCCTTACCCCTTCTTGTTAATTCTACAATATAAATGTTTGTACATCTCTGTAATGTATAAAAGAAGACCTACTCATATACAGAGGGCCGTGTCCTGGCAGCACACGTGCCTCGTGCATGCTGGTGCTGTGTCGAGCTGACCGTGGCTAGTGGCTGAATAAACACATTCTTTCGCTAAGCTGTCTCAATACAAGTCTGTTACTCTGAACAAGTTAACTTGAACCAAGCGTGGGCCTTCGACGAATTCACCGAATATAAAGCAGCATCTTTCAGAATGAGGTCTAACATGTGTGTGTCATTCAGGTTTAAGGTGTCTGGGGTGTCAGCTAAATCAACAAAAACTTTCCATTGTAACATGCTGAACTCTGTTTCTGAGTGAAGTTAAAAACAGACAAGTGTGGAATATTAAAAAAAAATTATTCAGCTGGTTGCAATTAAGCAACCGCACCACTAGATGCCACTACAAACACACTGTACCTTGAAGCATTCCAAAAGAGAAATGCAAATTAATATAATGAATGTTGAAAAAGAGTTTACTGACAGGTTAGTTAATGGATTGCTGGACAACGATACTCTTTTACAGAAGGAGGTCTTGTGTTCCATGTGTATTGCTTGAAAACCATGATCTGTTGTTGACTGCATTGTTTGCATGTTTCACATTGAAGATGTGTAAAAAAACGAATCTGATTTGTTCGCATGCCGTATTTGGTTGCACATAAACATCAAAGCGTCTAATGCTAACTAGCTTTTGTCAGTGCCAAATGCACTATTGGTGGTGTTTGCAAAGACAGGATCAAGACAAAAACCTTCTAAACTAATTGATTAATTTAAGATTAGCATGTGATCATGGAAGATGATAATAAGTAATGACACCATAATGAGGAAGGCAAACTTGCTGTTTGACATGATGCTGTTTTAGACCAAGAGCACTTCTGTGTTCTAAATGAATCTCCAGGCTGCACTGTTGAAGTACTGGAGTTTTACCGTGCAGAACAGAGATTATACTGCTGAGGAAGTAGGCGGACCATTATGCAAATACAACCATTATGGGGATTCTATAAAATAGGATCAGCACACAAAGACCTGTTTCATTTGTGCATGGAGGTTCATCTGACACTGAGAGGCAATGGGAGGTTCATCATCTATCCTGGAAGGTATCAGTTTACTACAGTTGATTTGGTTCATTTAGAAGTTTAGGGTTTTTGGGGATTGAAGATAATGCTACACATTTGTTAAAAAGTACATTTGATACATTTTTTTTAAAGAACTGTTTCCAACATTTTTCTGTGTGAGTAGGTTGAGAGTATGAGGTTTAAGCCAAAGTCATCCATAGCTATGATGTTGAGAATACTAAGTATTCTTGCTGTTCCACACTGCTGTTCTTTTTAATAGTTTGTTCCACTTAATATGTGTATGTGTCATAAAGTTACAACCATATAGCAAAATCTGAGGTCAACCTTGTTTGTTGTTCCATGGTTTGGTTAAAAATGAACAATAACTTCTCTCCTTCTCTTCAAATTCAACTTTATCTTCTGTGCAGTTAGAGCAAATCTTACATCAAATCTAAATAACACTGCAACAGCTACGGCATCAGTTTAGCAACCTATAAAAAATCTATAGCAGCCCATATATTACTGAGGTAAATGTGATGCAGTGTGTATGTTGATATGATGTATGTTGTGTATATACAGTGCTGCTTGAAAGTATGTGAACCCCTTGAGCAGTTTAGAGTTTTCTGTTGTTTTACCATGATTTTCCTATTTTATCATCACCAGTTTTCCATATATGAAATATCAGGTTTATGTTTATCAATTGCATGTACCTATTTAGAGGGAATTGTGTGAGTAGCCAAAAACTACATGAAACATGGGATTAGTTTATGTGCAAAAGTAAGTGAACCCCCAGCTGCATTGGTAAAGTCAAGTAGGTAACAGATTCAAGTGGTCCCCACTCCTCCAACTCACAAAGCAGGGAAAAAGCTTGACCTCATCCTTGCTCGGAACTGCACCACGGACAACCTAATGGTTACCCCTCTGCACCTCTCGGACCACTTCTTCATTCGCTTCGATGTTCGGCTCGTTGACCAACCCTCTGCCCCCCCCCCCCCCCCTCCGATGGTCTTGTTCCGGCGCAATCTCCGCAACCTCTCTCCCACCCACTTCTCCTCTCTGGTTTCTTCTGCTCTTCCACCTTTAACCACTTTCTGCTACCTAGGTGTCAATGATGGCATCTCTCTGCTCCACTCTGAGCTCATGCCTGGATAGTTTGTGTCCACTTTCCACCAGACCTGCTCGATCTACCCAGTCTCATTCTGAGAGAAAGTGGAACAAATCTGCAGCACCAGACGATCTTGCAAGCTACCAGACACTGCTGGCCTCCTTCTCATCCAGCATCACTGCTGCTAAGAAGACTTTTTTCAATGACAAAATCAACGGTGCAGCTGGCGCTATTGACGGAACTATTCTCCACCTTCAAAACTCTGCTCTACCCTCCTCCTCCTCCTCCTCCCCCAGCTACCAACCTCACGGCTGATACTTTTGCTTCCTTTTTAACAGAGAAAGTGGCAGCCATCGTGAAGCAATTCAACCAAGCGTCTGCTAAATGACTAAATGTAAATGTAAATTAAACACATTTGGGTACTTAATTAGTCAATTAAGCAGATCAATCAAATGACACATCCTTAGGAAAAGGGTTGGGCAACACAGATTAAAAGACAGAGGAAACTAACCAAACTACTGTAGTGCCAAGGTATACCCACACAGATCAACAATGCCGAGAGGAAAGGCAATACCCGAGGACATCAGGAAGAAGGTACTGACAGCCCATCAGTCTGGGGAAAGCTATAAGACCATGTCCAAAAGATTCCAGCTCCATCCATCCACTGTAAGACAAATAATTTCCAGAAAACTCTAAACTGCTCAAGGGGTTCACATACTTTCAAGCAGCACTGTATATGTATTGTTGTATTATGTACCCTCAATCAGGGCATTGCTGCAAAAGAGCCCTGTGCTCAGTCATTCTCCCTGAAAAAATAATGATGATGATGATATATATTGGTGAAGTTAATGATGATACAGTGTGTATGTTGATATGATGATTGTTATTTATAGGTGGACCCCTGAGAATTGTGCTGATTGGAAAGACTGGAGTGGGGAAGAGTGCTGTGGGGAACACCATTCTGGGGAGAGAAGCGTTTACCTCACGGCGGTCTGCTAATTCTGTCACACAAACTTGTACCAGAAAGAGTATGATTAGTCCCAGAGAGATTGAGGTGATTGATACACCTGGTATTATAGACACTGACAGAGAGGCAGATTATGTTAAAGATGAGATAGCGAAGTGCATTCAATACTCATGTCCAGGGCCCCACGTATTCCTGCTGGTGATTCAGGTGGGCCGCTTCACTACGGAGGAGCAGAATGCAGTCAGGGCCTTACAGGAGCTCTTTGGGAAAAAGGCTGCAGACTACGTTATAGTGCTGTTCACTCATGGTGATGACCTTGGGGTTCAGACTATCAGTGACTATGTGCGCAATGGTCACCCCAAACTGAGGGAAGTGATCCAGAGCTGTGGTGGACGATACCATGCATTTAACAACCGCAGCACTGACCGCACTCAAGTTATTGAGCTGGTGAAGAAAATAGATGAGATGGTGAAAGGAAATGGGGGAGGTCACTTCACTGAGTGACACAAAGGGTCATGACAGAAAGAGGGCTATCCTGGAACTCACCTGAGATAGACAGGTATCTTATTTTCTTACCGCTCTTGTTGAGGGTGAAAAGCTTCGAAAACATTTTTGATGAAGAGAAATACGACGAGACACAGAGGGACATGACAGAAAGAAAGGGATCCAACAGCTCACGTGAGTTAGACATATGGCTCAGCATCTCAGGTAATTATCGAAAGGTATTGTGATATTGATTTAAGACTATGATAATCCACTTACTGAAACAACATTCACAGAAGTCAGACATTTGCATTGTTCTGCAATATCCAATTAAAATGTTCATAGCTGAATTTTAAAAGGTTTTATTCATTTTATTATATATATATATATACAGTAAATCCAATACAGTGTGTATGTTGATATGATGTATGTTGTTTATAGGTGAACCCCTGAGGATTGTGCTGATTGGAAAGACTGGAGTGGGGAAGAGTGCTTCAGGAAACACCATTCTGGGGGAAAAAGAGTTTATCTCACGGATTTCTGCTAATTCTATCACACATACTTGTGCCAGAAAGAGTATGATTAGTCCCAGACACATTGAGGTGATTGATACACCTGGTATTATAGACACTGACACAGATGCAGATGATGTCAAAAGAGAGATAGTGAAGTGCATTAAATACTCATGTCCAGGGCCCCACGTATTCCTGCTGGTGATTCAGGTGGACCTCTTCACTAAGGAGGAGCAGAATGCAGTCAGGGCCTTACAGGAGATCTTTGGGGAAAAGGCTGCAGACTACATGATGGTGCTGTTCACTCGTGGTGATGACCTTGGGGGTCAGACTATCAAACTGAGGGAAGTGATACGGAGCTGTGGTGGACGATCCCATGTATTTAACAACCGCAGCACTGACCGCACTCAGGTTTTTCGGTTGGTGGAGAAAATAGATGAGATGGTGGCAGTAAATGGGGGAAATTACTTCCCTGAGGAGACGTACAAAGAGACACAGAGGGTCAAGACAGAAAGAGAGTTAACCTATAGCTCACCTGAGTTAGACAGGTATCTTCCTTTCATATCTCTCCTGTTGACGAGGGTGGAAGTCTTTCAAAAGATTCTTTATGAGGACGAGACACAGAGGGTCATGAGAGAAAGAAAGAGATCCAGTAGCTCAAATGAGTTAGACAGACCTGGGTTTCTGACTGAAGACTGAAGATAATTTGATCATACATCAAGTGATTCTGTAACATGGTTGGGCATCTTAGGTGGTTATTGAAATGTATTGTGATATTGATTACTATGGTAATCCACTTACTGAAACAACATTCACAAGTGTCTGACATTTTCATTGTTCTGCAATATCCAATGACATCTTTATAGCTGATTTTTAAAATTATTATAAATTTTACTTTGTAGATTATTTTATTGAAGGGGTGTGTGTTTAAATCATTTGTTTAAGATAACTTGTTGATGGTGACTCAGGTGGTCTTTTGGTATCCAAATGTTCCAATGAGCTAATAATGACTGTGAAATATCTTAAAGTGATTATAGTTTGCATGTTTGACAAGAGTGTTTCATATGTAGCCAATACTTAATTCTGTATTTAGAATGACTTTAATGTATTTTGTCTATGTAATACATATTAAATACATTCTTTAAAAACATACTGACGGTACTTTTTCTCTCAGTGCTATTTGTCACTGTCAATAACACATCCAGCTTCATCATGTAGCATGTCACTGTGACTAAAGTAAACTCTCATTGATCCAGCTTCATCATGTAGCATGTCACTGTGACTAAAGTAAACTCACATTGATCCAGCTTCATCATGTAGCATGTCACTGTGACTAAAGTAAACTCTCATTGGTCCAGCTTCATCATGTAGCATGTCACTGTGACTAAAGTAAACTCACATTGATCCAGCTTCATCATGTAGCATGTCACTGTGACTAAAGTAAACTCTCATTGGTCCAGCTTCATCATGTAGCATGTCACTGTGACTAAAGTAAACTCTCATTGATCCAGCTTCATCATGTAGCATGTCACTGTGACTAAAGTAAACTCACATTGATCCAGCTTCATCATGTAGCATGTCACTGTGACTAAAGTAAACTCTCATTGATCCAGCTTCATCATGTAGCATGTCACTGTGACTAAAGTAAACTCTCATTGATCCAGCTTCATCATGTAGCATGTCACTGTGACTAAAGTAAACTCTCATTGATCCAGCTTCCTTGACACAAATGACTTCCATGGGTTGACTCACATAAATAGAGCCATACCTGGAATAAACTCGTCAATCTCGTAGCAGAATGGTTAACAAGTAGCAGAATGGCCAAACTCATTGACGAACATATCTCAAAAACTCAAACACCCACAACAACTTATTGACTCAAAATTAATGAGTCATCATACTCCATGTTTCTGCCTGATGTCACCATTACTGTCTTTATTCACATAGAGAAGAAGAATGACAGACTGAAACAAACTAAACTAACGTTTGGAAAGGTAACAGGAGTGCTCACATGCAGACACCTTTGACCTCTGAATATGGGGTTTAGCTCTTTGAGTGAAAAGTTTCAGAAATTGTGCCAGAAAATGAAAATGTTGTGTCTTCTGTGTCTGGCAACATGGACGGGTTATGAAATAAAGGCCTTCAAAGCTTTTATTGAATTGAATCTACCTTGATATTAAGGTCATGTGGGAAATTGTAATACTTAGATAAAACTGTGAATGCGTTAAGTGATAAACTGTAACTTGCAGAGGCCTTCAGCTATGAATTTTTTTTCTTGAATTGAGTCTGTGTATGCTTGACCTCAACAGGAAGTCAGCTTTCTGCAAGATTACCGTGCTGAAAGCGTTGCCTAGCAACAAGTGCAAGTGACAGGAAAAGGGCCTCACTTCTAACGTTTACGTGTGAGTCATCTTGAGTGAACCGTTGGTGGTTAGACACAGATGCTTTCAAGAAACGCACCTCTGTTAGGCTACTGGATCTTCCTATCACAGAACCACTGCACGTGTGCAGCAGCTGATAGGCTGTGACCTTTAGTCGCCATGGTGAATAATCTCCGGGGGGTGCTTGCAAGGGAACAT
This sequence comes from Clupea harengus, assembly GCF_900700415.2. Taxonomy (NCBI): domain Eukaryota; kingdom Metazoa; phylum Chordata; class Actinopteri; order Clupeiformes; family Clupeidae; genus Clupea; species Clupea harengus. The sequence goes on along the minus strand of NC_045171.1, from coordinate 21,504,290 downwards.
TTGGATTTCACACCTTTGGGCCATCTGCTATTCTTCAGTTGGTCAAAAGTCTTACCTTGGATTGGTGGCACAATGTCTTGCCCCTCCTCTAAACCCCCTCCCCATTGGTCCTGCATGTGTCCTCAGACATGATTAGTTGGACATTATTATCATTTATTATTATTGTTGTTGGTGTTGTGTTCTTAAGTAGGTAATAATGACATGAATATTTTCTGACGAACATAAATTAAGTACACAAATGCTGCACAAATGGAGGGATGAGAAGGGGAGGGGAGACGATCAGAAACATGCACAGAGCCTTGGGGAACTTCATAACTTACTCGGGTGTGATTGGATCACTCAATGTGGACATGAACAAACTGAAGACGGTCGGAAAAATAAGACCTTAATTGGGTTAGGGCATATTCAAGAGAGAGAGAGAGTGAGAACGAGTGTTTTGTGAGTGAGAGAGAAAGTGAGAACGAGTGTTTTTTGAGAGAAAGAGTGAGAACGAGTGTTTTGTGAGAGAGAGAGCAAGAGTGAGAAAAAGTGGTTTGTGAGCGAGAGAGAGTGAGAACGAGTGTTTTTTGAGAGAAAGAGTGAAAACGAGTGTTTTGTGAGAGAGAGAGCAAGAGTGAGAAAAGTGTTTTGTGAGCGAGAGAGAGTCTTTGTGTGTGTGTGTTAGTGATATGTGCGTGTGTTAGAATGTGATGTGTATGTGAGTGTGTGTGTATGTGTGTATATGAGTGATAACATGAGGATTTCTTTTTTTCTATGCCAGAAAGGACAAGACTACACTAGTTTGGCTAAAGCCCAGATGGAAAATGGCCCTGAGGGTGGGTGTGCAGCTCACACAAACTCACACACCCTCACACACTGGTAGAGGATGTGAGACTACTCACACACACACAAGCAAGGCACGTAGACCCCAAACCTCAGAAACAGACGGTTTCATTTCTGAGAAACACAAAGGATGTGCTTCAAAACAGAATTATAGGTGCTTATGATTCACCACTTCCTTTGTCACATAAACGTGTTGTATGCATGTGTGTGTGTGTGTGTGCGCATGCGCGTGTGTGTGTATGTGTGTGCACGCATGCATGTGTGTGTGTGTGCATGTGCGTGTGCGAGCATGCGTGTGTGTGTGTGTGTGTGTGCATGTGTGTGTGTGTCTGTGTGTGCATGTGTGTGCGAGTGTGTGTGTGTGTCTTACCAGCAGATTTTCTGCTGAGCACTACACACACAGTTCACACAGCTCATGCTGTTAGACACAACATTAGGACATAGGGCAGGTCCAGTGATGTGTGTGTTTGTTAATATGTGTGTGTGTGTGTGTGTGTGCCCCACATTAGGGCATAGGGCACTCATGACCCATTGCACCAAGAAAGTGCTTCCATTTTCAGCGCTACAATGTACAATCTAGCAAACAGTTTGCAAGCAAAATATATGAAGCAAATATCAGAAAAGGGGTTCTAACTGTATCAAAGTATTTTTACACAGTATTACAGACTGCTCTGTATAGAACGACATAAAAGGACCCTACATGATGCATAAAACAGACTGTGTGGGTAAAAATGACCCTACATGATGCATAAAAGAGACTGTGCGAGTGGATTCTGCCATATGTTTGGGTCACAACTGACGTCCTCTTTTGGAACTCATATGCATTGTATGCGTATGATTTTGAACTGCAGTCCCCACAGGTAATATCATTTATGTTAACTTATTGTCATCTAGTGGCCATCGGTATGGTAGCAGCAGGAAGTGCTCATGTTTGCTGGTCTCTACATACCCCAGGATCAGTGTGTGAAAATGACACACATCAACACTCGCCGTGGTGACACTCACCCTGGTGACACTTTCCATAGAGACAGTGACCCTGGTGATGTCACCCTGACATGCTGGGTCTGACTGTGTCCATTTCAGTGATTTGAAATGATGATGCAAAAGAGCTCTCCTCAGAGTTACACATTTAATGATGTTTCTTTTTTAATTTTCAAATATAATTATAAAAGATAAAGCAAACTATTGCTACAAGACAAATGTTCAAACACATGGCACAGCATGAGATGTAAACATGTGAATTAGAATGCACACGGCTGCCACCTATGAGTGCTGGGAATGACATCAGCTGATGTGTCAGGGGCATGGGATACACCTGCTGTTCGGTCTTGAAGGTTCCGGACACACTACTGTGGTTCTGAATAGTTTGGACACAATCATGTGGTTCTGAACACAATCATGTGATTCTGAAGGTTCTGGACACACTACTGGGTTCTGAACAGTGGTGGAGGAAGTACTGAAGTTTAGTACTTAAGTAAAAGTACAAGTACCCAGGAAAATAAAAGTAAAAGTAAAAGTACTACATCAACAATCCTACTTAAGTAAAAGTAAAAAGTACTTACTTTTAAATTTACTTTAAGTATTAAAAGTAAAAGTACTCACGCAATGGGTTGTCTCTCAATTTCTAGGCTGTGCCATTTTGATAAAGAAATAGCTACTGGTAATAAATGCCTCTACAGATGTCACTACTAGTAATAATTAGAAGCAACCACATTTGTTAATTGGAAAGGTTGGTGTACTTATTGTGCCTACCATCTGTAATACTGTTCACACTATATCTTACAATTCTGCGGATGACAAGTTATCTATATCTACCAGGGATTATTTGCAAAGTTAATACCATTAAGCCAAACCAATAAAGACACCATGTGATATCTTTAAAACTTTTATTTAATTGTAAACATGTAAAAAAGGGAAACATGGAACATGAAAAACAAATGTAATTGTAAAACTGGAACGAACAAGGCACGCTAGCTTGACATAGCTAACCTACCAGCTTTATCTTACCACTACGTTAAATATATAATGAAGAGATACAATCATGTTTTTTGATGCTATTGCTGTATGTCAACATGCATGTCGCTAGATAACATTATAATATCATGTCAGTAAACGAATTAAATACATATATCAATATTCAAAAGTCAGGGACAATAACTTAGCATAGCAATCACTCTGCTTACCTCGATATGCTACTTTAAAGGACCCATCGTATGCCCATTTTACCTCAAGTTGATATGGTTCCTTGGGGTCTTAATGAAATGTCTGTAACATATTTTGGTCAAAATACCACAAGGATCATTATTAATGGCATCCTTTTTACCCTGCCAAACACAGCCATTCTGTCAGCGAGCTGTTTTGAGCGCCTATGCTAATGAGCCAGCTAACCCCTCCCCCCTCCTCTACGGTTTTGGGCTAATCATTCTAACCTTTTAGTTTTTAGCTACTCATTCTTACCAAGTTTAGTTTTGTAAAATATGGCGACTGGATACGAGATTGTTCAGACCCTGAACAAGAAGAGGCTCCCAAACAAGTTCGAGAATTTAGGGTACAACAGGACGTTTATGAATGGTAAGTACACTTTGTCACTTCACTTGTTTTTACTTTGGCTAAGGTCATACGGTCTAGTCGGTGACGAGAACATCGCAATGCTAGATAATAGTGTGTGCATGTACGAGTATGTCACAAATACAGTGTGTTTATGTAAGTTACTGTTTGTGAAAAGTGTTTATGTAAATGAAAGTAACGGGAACGCCATTATGCCTGCTACACGAGTAAAGCTCCAGCTGTAAAGTAAAATGTTATCTGACAACAGTAATGGACCAAGCAGGTTGTAGTGGCTAAAGTTCCCTTCTTGTTATCAGGAATTCATTTTCAACACATTCATTCACTTAACCACTCTAGACGGAAAGAACGAGTCTGTACGCGTGTTTAGTGCGTTTAACAACGGTAGAAAACAGTGTTTTCGCTCCGTCTTTACTGAATACTGAACAATGAAATAAATCGCACAGTTCTTATACATTCCATCAATGCGCGAGCAGACTACGTCGTAGCTCACTACCACGCGCACTCCAAAGCAACTCTTATGTCCCATGCATATCTGGTTATTCTAAGCAATGCATGTACACTAAACATAAATTAAACTGAAATGCAAAACTATAAAATACAATTATGCAATCATTATAATGAGCAATCACTAAATATGAATCTAAACAAAATAATATCTTAATCTGAGTCTAAATTACAATGTGGAAAATGGCACTAACACAGATGTAGAACATAACGTAACGTGTTTACCTCCGTTTATTAGCGTTCAAACATTGTTTTCTCATTATATCGTTGTATTTGTCAACTTGTGTCTGTAATTGTAACACAACATTCAAATACACTTCACCTGCAATGTTGTCACTTTTTAAAACCCTTTATCTATACAGGCGTATTTGTGCCAAGTGTGAGCAAATGCCTACAGAGCCTGAGAATGGATGCTGCAGGGAGATGCCACAGGTAAAATTATTTGTGAATGACATGGTAATTATGCAGTCATGTTGTTTTATATTCCATGATACTTACACTTTCAATATTCAAGGTAACAAGAAGACTACTGCAGCTTCCAAACCAACCAACGTGCATCATCCGGGACTTTTAGCTGTGTGATTGAATGTGTTCTCACTACAGAATGCATTCAACATCTATAGAGCAGACTATGGGCCTTATGTCTAAGGGGAATATAGCAGTAAGTTGTTTTGTTTTTTATGCATATGAGTCATCAGTGATTTCTGCAATACAAATATAACTGGGGAAGAAAATACAATAAATTCATCTTCCCTCTGTCTTACTTTGCTTACTGCTCATCTTGCATGTGTCAACTGTTGACATGTTACATACCAAAACTGTTTCTATAGACTTGCTTCAAAGAATGCCAGAAGCTTTGTTAGCTGGTCTTGGGGCTTTCTGGGACGGAGAATCTGGGTGGTCCTGCTCTCCTGCTCCAGATGCTGCTTTGGAGGATCTGTCTGACAGGCCACATGATGTAGCCTAGGACACTGTTCAGATGTTCTTCCTTAACCACAAGAGCAGCAATGTTATTCATGTTTTTTCCTGAATGTAATAAAAGGAAAATACTCCATACTGTAAATAAAATGTCATCTCACTGACCATTATCCTGCAATGCATGAAACATGAACTAAAAGCCAATACATCTCTAGCATTTGAAGAAATGTTTTATTCCATTACACCTAATATCAGTTTCACAACACAGAAAAGTAGGTACAATAACATTGGCATACTACCAACCCGGCATTTTTCTCATAAATCATTATGAAATAATCATACAGTGAACAGTATTTTTAACTTGTGCTGTACTATACACAAAACCTAGCCTGACGATGTCATACTCATAATTCTAGTCAGAATATGAGTCTGATATCGCTCCATTGGGCTGTGATTATGGGGCGTGTTTCAACCGAACCAGGAGAAAAAATGCCTCTTCGCTCAATTGGTTACCTACAACCAATCAGAACAACGTAGTATGTGACCAGGGGCAGCTGATACATTACACTTTTACCGGATCCCGTAGGAAGGAAGGCAAAAACATCTTTTAGATTGACAAATGCCTTAATCGCGTTTCTCTGTTCCTCTTTCAAAATGAATGCACTGTCAATGTCTAAATGGACTCGAATCTATACATTTCAGCTCTCCAGCGGCAGCCATGTTTGTTGAAAACGAATTCAACTCGTGTGTTGGTGACGTGGTTGGTTACGTTACTGTTGATCATCTGTCCATCATCGTATAAAGCCCGCCTTAACAATTTGATTGGTACGGCCGATTTCGAGCCGCAGATAATTTCTCCTCAATGGAGTAATGCCAGACCGAACTTCCCAACCAAAAATTTTGTGGGCGGGGCTAAGTTCGGTCTGGTATCCAGGCTACACAAAACCCTCAAATGCCCCACATTGACAAACTGTTTTGGTAACTGCAGGTGAGTCTAAGCTGCTTATCAAGTCGTTTATGAATGATGCCTTTTTAGTGCGAGAATTCTCTAACCTTAACAACGGGAATCATACATTTTAGGGATACATTATTATCCGTTGGTTATCAACTACTATTATTAGCTATGATACTGTCTTGAGCAATCTACAGCGCTAATAGCTAGTGAGCTGTTTACGGCCACAACCCACACAAAGTTCTAAATGCCCGTGATATGTTGTGCTGTTGGACGTGACAACAGACGCCAAAGAAACCTAGATGTACAATTGATACAATCGTGAATAATTGCTGTGTCTTCTCTCAGCAGCTAAACTCTCCTGAGCAAGCTAGAGTGCTAATAGCTAGCGAGCTGTATAGCTCTTTTCTATGGGCTTTAGCTACAACTCGTTAGCCCATATTGACACTCTTGCTTGCTCAGGAGATAAGACACAGCACTTGTAGGAGCCAAATCATAGGAAAATGCTTTGTTAATATTCTGCATTTGAATATTTAATTTACAATATTTAATTTAATTAAGAATTTATTCTGAGTTGAATATCTGACGGTTAATGATGTAAAGTTTGTAATTAATAGTAAATGTGGATGGCGAATTGATATTGGATAATGTAGATCCTGTGCGGCACATGTGACGTAAGTGATATGAGAATGTTTGATTAGATCAGATAGACATGTGTGTAGCTGGGAAGCATACAGCTTTTTTACCATCATCCGTCAACGAAGTTTTGCAATTATTATTTTAGTGTGATATTGTGTTTATTTACAACTACTGCAAGTGGAGATTCTGTTCTTTGGTGAAGAGCAAGGAAATAAAAGACATCAACGGTCAGTCATCTGGGTCTTGTGAGTAGAAACTGTGGATAAAGAACGATAGAAATTGCAAGCTAGCTACGGATATGAGTCAGAAAAACCTTTCATCCTGCACACATGAATAAGTGGTTAAAATTAACAATGAAAATATAAGACTGAAATTTTGCCACTACAGCACTTATTCACGATTGTATCAATTAACCACCACTAAAATAACACGGTTCATAAATCGCTGTTTGAATTAGTCCCCCTACAACATGCTAACGTCGTTAACCACCACACTGAATGGGCAAGTAACAGAATTATTTTTAAAAATACTTACATTTCCCTCGCCTGAAGTTCATTCAGGGACATTGCCTTCAAATATGAATTAAATCCATTTCGCTCGTGTCTTCTGAGGCTGGAACGTGATGTAGAGATCTGTGCAGCCCACCACAGCGCATCTTGAGTACTTAGTTTGCTTCATACTGCTAGCTAGCTAGCTATTCAAAGTATATCCGAGCTTTGCAATAATGGCTTGCGCTCTGGCAAATATGTAATGAGTGTGTGTGTGTGTGGGGGGGGGGGGCATGTAGGGAACCTCCCAATGTGTTGTGACAGGCCAACACACGGGAATCTCATTCGCAGACTCAATCATGACGTTTCTGACCTAGAGGAACCATAACAAAGGTCGGCAATGGTTTTTTTCAAGCGTTTTTGGGTTGGTAGACACGCCAGATACCCAAATGAACGTGTAGAAGCACTAAAAAAAGTGGAATTTTCATAATATGGCACCTTTAAATTTGAGGGCGAATTATTGAAGGCTAGCAACTCCTTTTTTTGAGGGAGACAGGAACGGCATTGAAACCTCCAGGAGTCATTCTTGGGGCCTTTGAACTCGAACATATCTTTTAAATAGGGCCAAGGGTGGCTCATATCAGAGGGCTCAGTTCAGGCCGACTCTGGATCCATGTTGAATAAGCAGTAGTCAGGCTGAATGTTCAACTATAACAGGCAAAGCTACTGCTAGTGCTGCTGCCAAACGCGCACTCTGATATCATTGGAGTTGATAGAGCCACCTGATTGGTTTAAACTTCCAAAACAGCAACGCAATCCATAGTTTTGTGTAGGCAACATGTGTGTTATGAAACTGTTCATAAAATGTAACGAGTAACAACACATATTGTAGAAATGTAGCGGAGTAAAAGTATAGATAATAGCTAAAAAATGTAATGGAGTAAAAGTAAAAAGTACGCACTATTATTTTTACTTAAGTAAAGTACAGACACGTAAAAATTTACTTAAGTACAGTAACGAAGTAAAAATACTTTGTTACATTCCACCACTGAGTGCGGGTCAGAGAGACATTGAATCTACGAACCTGGTATTCTTCAATTGGTCAAAAGTCTTACCTTGGA